>NW_019231836.1:0-2793 GCF_002742605.1 Olea europaea var. sylvestris
ACTTGACAACAATGTAACTGACAAACAATGCTTCAAAAATAAGGCCACAAATAGCAAAGTTCAATCGGTATTAACCTTGCTACATGTGTACTTTAGTTTACACTTTACCACGTGACATTACCCTATTGGACAGTTTAAATTTCAAATAGTTTTCCCTTCCAATTGACATTTGACAACAATGCAAGTGTCAAACAACGCGTCAAAAAATAAGTGTACAATAGCAAAGTTTAGTCAGTAAGAACCTTACGACATGTACACTATAGTGTACACACTTTAGTTTACACTTTTCCACGTGACATTATCTTGTTGGACAGTATAAATTTCAAGTAGTTTTCCAATCCAATTGACACTTGACAACAATGCATGTGTCAAACAACGTGTCAAAAATAAGTGTAAAAATAGCAAAGCTCAATTGGTAAGAACCTTGCGACATGTAACCTATGGTGTACACTTTAGATTACACTTTGCCACGTGATAGGACCCTATTGGATATTTTAAATTTCAGACAATTTTCTCATCCAATCGACACTTGACAACAACGCAAGTGTCAGACAATGTGTCAAAAATTAGTGTACAATTAGCAAAGTTCAATCGGTAAGAACCCGCTACATGTACACTATGGTGTGCACACTTTTGTTTACACTTTGCCACGTGACATTATCGTACTATATAGTTTAAATTTCAAACAGTTTTCTCATCCAATTGACACTTGACAACAATGCAAGTTTCAAACAACGCGTAAAAAATCAGTGTACAAATACCAAAGTTCAATCGATAAAAACCTTGCTACAAGTACAATATGGTGTACACTTTTGTTTACACTTTGCCACGGGACATTACCCTATTGGACAGTTGAAATTTCAATTAGTTTTGCAATCCAATTGACACTTGACAACAATGCAAGTGTCGAACAACGTGTCAAAAATTAGGGTACAAATTGTAAAGTTCAATCGGTATTAACCTTCCTACATGTACACTTTATTTTACACTTTACCCCGTGACATTACCCTATTAGAAAATTTAAATTTCAAACCGTTTTCCCATCCAATTGACACCTGACAACAATGCAAGTGTCAAAAAAGTGTCAAAATTTAGTGTACAAATACCAAAGTTCAATCGGTATGAACTTACTACATGTACACTATGGTGTACACACTTTTGTTTACACTTTGCTACGTGACATTACCCTGCTAGACAGTTTAAATTTCAAACAGTTTTCCCATCCAATTGACACTTGACAACAATGCAAGCTTCAAACAACGGGTAAAAAATAAGTGTACAAATTCCAAAGTTCAATCAGTACGAACCTTCCTACAAGTACACTATGGTGTACACTTTAGTTTACACTTTTTCACGTGTCATTACCCTGCTGGACAGTTGAAATTTCATTCAGTTTTGCAATCCAATTGACACTTGACAACAATGCAAGTGTCAAACTACGTGTCAAAAATCAGTGTACAAATAGCAAAGTTTAATCGGTATTAAGCTTGCTACATGTACACTTTAGTTTACACTTTACCACGTGACATTACCCTATTGGATAGTTTAAATTTCAAGCTATTTTCTCATCCAATTGACACTTGACAACAATCCAATGTCAAACAATATGTCAAAAATCAATGTAAAAATAGCAAAGTTCAATCAGCAGGTACCTCGCTACATGAATCAAACAGTTCACCCATTCAATTGACACTTGACAACAACACAAGTGTTAAACAACATGTCAAAACTCTGCGTACAAATAGCAAAGTTCAATCGGTAGGAACCTTTCTACATGTACACCTAGTGTACACTTTGCCACGTGATGGTACCCTGTTGGATAGTTTAAATTTCAAATAATTTCCCATCCAATTGACACTTGACAACAATGGAAGTGTCAGACAACGTGTTAAAAATTAGTGTACCGATATCAAAGTTCGATCGGTAAGAACATGCTACATGTACACTATGGAGTGCATACTTTAGTTTACACTTTGCCATGTGACATTACCCTGCTGGACAGTTTAAATTTCAAAATGTTTCCCATCCAATTGGCACTTGACAACAATGCGAGTGTCAAACAGCATGTCTAAAATTAGTGTACAAATAGCAAAGTTCAATCGGTAAGGACCTTGCTACATGTACACTATGCTGTACACTTTAGTTTACACTTTGCCACGTGTCATTACCCTGTTGGACAGTTTAAATTTCAAAGAGTTTTCCCATCCAATTGACACTTGACAACAACGTAAATGTTAAACAATGTGACAAAAATTAGTGTACAAGTAGCAACGTTCAATTGGTAAGAACCTTGCTACATGTACACTATGGTGTACACTTTAGATTACACTTTGCAATGTAACAGTACCATATTGGATAGTTTAAATTTCAAACAATTTTTCCATCCAATTGACACTTGACAACAATGCAAGTGTCAAACAAAGTGTTGAAAATCAGTGTACAAATAGTAAAGTTCAATCGGTAAGGAACTTGCTACATGTACACTATGGTGTACATTTTAGTTTACACTTTGGCACGTTGCATTACCCTGTTGGATAGTTTAAATTTCAAACAATTTTCCCATCCAATTGTCACTTGACAACAATACAAGTGTCGAACAACGTGTCAAAAATCAGTGTACAAATAGCAAAGTTCAATCGGTAAGAACCTTGCTACATGTAAACTATGTTGTACACTTTAGTTTACACTTTGTCATGTAACAAAATCCTGATGGACAATTTAAAATTCAAATAGGTTTCCCATCCAATTGACACTTGATAACAATGCAAGTGTTAAACAATGTCTCAAAAATCA
>NW_019231837.1:0-2793 GCF_002742605.1 Olea europaea var. sylvestris
ATTGACCTGTTTAAATTCCAGGACTTTGTGGAGCCTAATCATGCTATAGTCTTCCTAATATACTAACTGTTGAATCAATATAAGTTTTTGCGTGTGTTTTGTTTTTTTTTCCCTAATTATACAACATTTGGAATTAGGCCTTAATCTATAACAAGACATACACAAAACTTAATTACCTGGTGTCCCCGGTAGATTTCTTCTCTTCTTGGAAGTAGGGTTTCCATTTAAATTAGGGTTAGGGTTTGGTTCTGCAGGTTGTTGAGGGAATACTTTGGAAGGAAGAGAAAATACATCATCAGACATCATTTGAATAAGAAACTAAAGCTTCAGGGAGATCGTGTTTTGGTTTAAACTCGAAAAAAGACTGCTAAAATACAAAAGAAACAAAGGGTTTCTCCAAATACAAACAGATAAATCTTTGGTATTATTCAAATCTTAGAACTATCAGATTGTGCCAAAAGAACCAGAAAACACCCAAAAACACAAACTTTGAATCTCAGAACACCCATAAAACAATAACCTTAAACTTTGGTTTCTTCTTAAAGAGATCTGGTTGAGGACTTTGGCTTGATTTTCAAAGAAAAAACCAAAAAGCCATGAAGGCTAAAGAGAATATTATCTCTATATTTGTAGCCACCAACCCTTTACACTTCTCTCTCTTATGCAAGCTCCCTATCTCTTTATCTCTTCATTTCAAAGTCGGTCAGCCATAGATTTTAGCTGCTGGGCCACTCTCTCTCTCTCCCCTCTCTCTCTCTCTCTCTCTCTAATATTCTAATTGTACGTATATGTTGGCTGTATGCTGCTTGTAATTAGCAGAATGTGTAGAGCTCTGTGCATTTGTAGTTTTACGAGCTAAACCTAGATATAGATTTTTTTAACTATCATGCTTTGGTGTACAATCTTTTTTTACAATATGTCACATGATACGTTTTCATTAGACAATTTAAAATAATTTATCTTTCCAATCAATATTTTTTTGACACATACAACATTGTCAACAATGTTGTCAAAAATCATTGTACAAATGAAATTATCATTTTCTTAACAAACAAAAAAAAAAGTAATAGGTATTGTCAAATGACTTCTTAACACTTAGGTTAGCATAGAGGAGGTAAATTACTTATATTTAATCTTGTTTGGTAGAGATAAAAATTAGATTTTAAGTATTTTGATAAAATTTGATAAAATGTATTGTTGAAATGTTGTGAGGTCCATAACATATGTGGTTAAAATTAATTGTTGATTTTGACTTAAATTTAAATTTAGATTTTAATCGGTACCAAGTAAGGACTTAATCTTTAACCTATCATTTGTTTATTTTACTGTAAAAAGTAACAAATGAAACTTTCATAAATTAGTAATGATGTTGGTGAAATTTTTACATCACGACCTATCTCGAATATGATACAAGGTTGAAACTCTTTTGTTTAAAAATGTAACCATTAATGAAAGAAATTTAGTAATCGTCAAATAGTATCACACATAAAAAAGAGAATTTTGAGGAAAGAACTTGTTAAAATTAGAATACTGTAATACAGTAGCATGAATTACTTTTAACATCAACTTCTATTTGGTCCCAAAGAATTTTTTTTCAAGATTTTAAATATAATGCAAAAAAAATTATGTTGATATTCAATTTACTGTTAATCGAGACTTGTATTCATGTTCAATACTATGTACAAAGTTACACTTGCATAAAATAAAATAAAAAGTCTTAATTTGAGAGATTCCATATCCCAAATTGATTAAACATGATATTGATGTGGACCCAATTTAAGATGTAGAAAGGTCAAATACTAGACGGCTAAAAGTTTTAAGTTTTCAAAAATGTGGGTTGTTTTATTTTCTAGATATTATACTATTTATATATATTTATTTATTGTTATGGCTAAAATCTATAATAAAAAAGAAAAGTAAGATGAAAAAGTGGAACACCTTTATGGCTGTTTTTGATCTGAAATATAATGATTACAAAATAATTAAAACTTAGACCTCAAAAATAAGCAAATATTATTACTGCAGTACTGATGGGTCCACTCATTTTTCAGAACAAAAATAGCTTTTCAATTCCCGAGTAGCTTTCAACTGATACAAGGACACCCGTGACACCCTCTGGCTGTCTCTCCCCCCGTGTGGGTCCTGCAAAAGAAAGAAAGTTGATGCCGAAAAGGAAAACTCGAGACAACGAGAGAATTTACTGGTGTCAAGTTGTTAAAATTGATAATAACTCGACATAAGAAAGTACGGTTTAAGTATGTCTTCGTTCATAACTACGTATTAGATTATGAAGTGAGTCTGCCCCGTCTCTATAGTTGAGTTATATTCGAAGGTAGAGGTTTGTTGCCCGTCTGAGAAGCATCTTGACACTCGAAAGTACCATTAAAGTACGATAGTTGATAGTTGATATTAATAAAGTTAGTTAGAATGTTTAAAGTTTGATTGTATAAGTTTGTACCTATATTTAAGATTCAAAATTAAATTATAAAAGACATCGGGAATGCTTCTAAAGAATCATGCAAAAGTCATAGAGCACGTTGCACGAAAGTTGAAACGTTTAAATTTTGTGACACTTTCTGTTATTGTGATCTCTTAAGTTCTCAATCTTTAAATTTGTAACACCCTGATCCCTTGCATATAGATTATATCTTAAAAATCATTGAAAAAATTGTATGTTGTGTACATGATCAAGAATTTTAATAAAAATAGCACTACTATGCTTTTAATGAAAACCAAAAATTAATAAAATAAACTTATACCTTCCCTATTTACTCGACAATTTTTGGAGGTTAC
>NW_019231838.1:0-2793 GCF_002742605.1 Olea europaea var. sylvestris
GGGTAATTTCATTATTTTTCATGACTGCGTCGGAATTGCCTAAAATTTGACAAGTTGATCGGAAACAAAAATCGCGCCGTGGGTAATTTCGTCATTTTTCGCGACTGTGTCAGAATTGGCTAAAATTTAACTGGTTGATCGGAAACAAAAATCGCGCCGGGAGCAATTTCGTCATTTTTCTCGACTGTGTCGGAATTGGCTGAAATTTCGAAGTTTGATCGGAAATAAAAATCACGCCGGCGGCTATTTCGTCATTTTTCTCGACTGTGTTGGAATGGGCTCAAATTTGACTGGTCGATCGGGAACAAAAATCGCGCCGGGTTGAATTTGGTCATTTTTTGCAACTGTGTCGGAATTGGCTAAAATTTGGCAGTTTGATCAGAAATAAAAATCACCCCCGGGGTAATTTCGACATTTTTCTCGACTGCGTCGGAGTGGGCTTAAATTTGACTGGTTGATCGGGAACAAAAACCCCGCCGGGTGTAATTTCGGCATTTTTCGCGACTGTGTCGGAATTGGCTAAAATTTAACAGGTTGATCAGAAACAAAAACCGCGCCGGGGGCAATTTCGTCATTTTTCTCGACTGTGTCGAAATTGGCTGAAATTTGGGAGTTTGATCGGAAATAAAAATCGCGCCGTCGGCAATTTCGTCATTTTTTTCGACTTTGTCGGAATGGGCTCAAATTTGACAGGTTTATCGGGAAGAAAAATCGCGCCGGGTGTAATTTCGTCATTTTTCGCGACTGTGTCGGAATTGGCTAAAATTTAACTGGTTGATCGGAAACAAAAATCGCGCCGGGGGCAATTTCGTCATTTTTCTCGACTGTGTCGGAATGGGCTCAAATTTGACAGGTTTATCGGGAAGAAAAATCGCGCCGGGTGTAATTTCGTCATTTTTCGCGACTGTGTCGGAATTGGCTAAAATTTGACTGGTTGATCGGAAATAAAAATCGCGTCGGGGGCAATTTCGTCATTTTTCGCGACGATGTCGGAATGGGCTGAAATTTGACAGGTTGATCGGAAATAAAAATCGCGCTGGGGGCAATTTCTTCATTTTTCGCAACTGTGTCTGAAAGGGCTCAAATTTGACAGGTTGATCGGGAACAAAAACCGCGCCGTGTGTAATTTCGTCCTTTTTCGCGACTGTGTCGGAATTGGCTAAAATTTAACTGGTTGATCGGAAACAAAAATCGCGCCGGGGGCAATTTCGACATTTTTCTCGACTGTGTCGAAATTGGCTGAAATTTGGGAGTTTGATCGGAAATAAAAATCGCGCCGGCGGCTATTTCGTCATTTTTCTCGACTGTGTTGGAATGGGCTCAAATTTGATGGGTCGATCGGGAACAACAATCGCGTCGGGTGGAATTTGGTCATTTTTTGTGACTGTGTCGGAATTGGCTAATATTTGAGTGGTTGATCGGAAACACAAATCGCGCCGGGGGCAATTTCGTCATTTTTCTCGACTGTGTCGGAATTGGCTAAAATTTGGCAGTTTGATCGGAAATAAAACTTGCGCCTGGGGCAATTTCGACATTTTTCGCGACGATGTCGGAATGGGCTGAAATTTGACAGGTTGATCGTAAACAAAAATCGCGTCGGGGGCAATTTCGTCATTTTTCTCGACTGTGTCGGAATTGGCCAAAATTTGGCAGTTTGATCGGAAATAAAAATCGCGCCGGCGGCAATTTCGTCATTTTTCTCGACTGTGTCGGAATGGGCTCAAATTTGACAGGTTGATCGGAAACAAAAATCGCGCCGGGGGCAATTTCGTCATTTTTCGCGACGATGTCGGAATAGGCTGAAATTTGACAGGTCGATCGGAAACAAAAATCGCGCCGAGGGTAATTTGGTCATTTTTCTCGACTGTGTCGAAATGGGCTCAAATTTGACAGGTTGATCGGAAACAAAAATCACGCCTGGGGCAATTTCGTCATTTTTCGCGACGATGTCGGAATGGGCTGAAATTTGACCAAGTTGATCGGAAACAGAAATCGCGCCGGGTGTAATTTCGTCATTTTTCACGACTTTGTCGGAATTGGCTAAAATTCGACTGGTTGATCGGAAACAAAAACCGCACCGAGGGCAATTTCGTCATTTTTCTCGAATGCGTCGGAAATGGCTGAAATTTGGCAGTTTGTTCGGAAATAAAAATCACGCCGGGGGCAATTTCGACATTTTTCTCGACTGCGTTGGAGTGGGCTCAAATTTGACAGGTTGATCGGGAACAAAAACCTCGCCGGGTGTAATTTCGTCTTTTTTCGCGACTGTGTCGAAATTGGCTGAAATTTGATTGGTTGATCAGAAACAAAAACAACGCCGGGGGCAATTTCGTCATTTTTCTCGACTGTGTCGAAATTGGCTGAAATTTAGCAGTTTGATCGGAAATAAAAATCGCGCCGGCGGCAATTTCGTCATTTTTCTCGACTGTGTCGAGATGGGCTCAAATTTGACAGGTTGATCGGAAACAAAAAACCATGCCTGGGGCAATTTCGTCATTTTTCGCGACGATGTCGGAATGGGCTCAAATTTGACAAGTTGATCGGAAACAAAAATCGCGCCGGGGGCAATTTCTTCATTTTTCGCTACTGTGTCGGAAAGGGCTCAAATTTGACAGGTTGATAGGGAACAAAAATCGCTCCGGGTGTAATTTTGTCATTTTTCGCGACTGTGTCGGAATTGGCTAAAATTTAACTTGTTGATCGGAAACACAAATCGCGCCGGGGGCAATTTCGTCATTTTTCTCGACTGTGTCGAAATTGGCTGAAATTTGGGAGTTTGATCGGAAATAAAAA
>NW_019231839.1:0-2793 GCF_002742605.1 Olea europaea var. sylvestris
TTTTGGAAATGTAGCGACCGTTTTGGATTGAACTCAAGACATCGTCATGACGTAAGAGGGATTTCGGCCATTTTTGGAAAGAAGGAGCGCTTGCATATTTGGAACGCTTGGATAGTCGGCGTACGAAAAATTGAGCGTAACTTTTGCCCACGGTGTCCGTTTCGGGCCCATAAGTACTTTTTGGAAATGTAGCGATCGTTTTGGATTGAATTCACTACTTCATCGTGATGTATGAGGGATTTTAGCGATTTTTCGAAAGAATGAGCACTTGCATATTTGGAACGCTTGGATAGTCGGCGTACGAAGAATTCAGCGTAACTTTTGCACACGGTGTCCGTTTCGGGCCCATGAGTACTTTTTGCAAATGTAGCGACCGTTTTGGATTGAACTCAAGACTTCATCGTGACGTATGAGGGATTTCGGCAATTTTCCGAAAGAATGAGCGTTTAAATATTTGGAACGCTTGGATAGTCGGCGTATGAAGAATTGAGCGTAACTTTTGCACACGGTGTCCGTTTCGGGCCCATAAGTACTTTTTAGAAATGTAGCGACCGTTTTGGATTGAACTCACGACTTCGTCATGACGTATGAGGTATTACGGCCATTTTTCGAAAGAATGAGCGCTTGCATATTTAGAACGCTTGGATAGTCGGCGTATGAAGAATTGAGCGTAACTTTTGCACACGGTGTCCGTTTCGGGCCCATAAGTACTTTTTGGAAATGTAGCGACCGTTTTGGATTTAACTCACGACTTCGTCATGACGTATGAGGTATTTCGGTCATTTTTCGAAAGAATGAGCGCATGCATATTTGGAACGCTTGGATACTCGGCGTATGAAGATTTGAGCGTAAATTTTGCCCACGGTCTCCGTGTCGGGCCCATAAGTACTTTTTGGAAATGTAGCGACCGTTTTGGATTGAACTCAAGACTTCTTCATGACGTATGAGGGATTTTCACGATTTTTCGAAAGAATGAGCACTTGCATATTTGGAACGCTTGGATAGTCGGCGTACGAAGAATTCAGCGTAACATTTGCACACGGTGTCCGTTTCGGGCCCATAAGTACTTTTTGGAAATGTAGCGACCGTTTTGGATTGAACTCAAGACTTCTTCGTGACGTATGAGAGATGTCGACGATTTTTCAAAAGAATTAGCGCTCGCATATTTGGAACGCTTGGATAGTCGGCGTACGAAGAATTGAGCGTAACTTTTGCACACGGTGTCCGTTTCGGGCCCATAAGTACTTTTTGGAAATGTAGCGACCATTTTGGATTGAGCTCAAGACTTCTTCATCACGTATGAGGGATTTCGGCGATTTTTCGAAAGAATGAGCACTTGCATATTTGGAACGCTCGGATAGTTGGCGTACGAAGAATTGAGCGTAACTTTTGCACACGGTTTCCGTTTCGGGCCCATAAGTACTTTTTGGAAATGTAGCGACCGTTTTAAATTGAACTCACGACTTCATGGTGACGTATGAGGGATTTTAGCGATTTTTCGAAAGAATGAGCACTTGCATATTTGGAACGCTTGGATAGTCGGTGTACTAAGAATTCAGCGCAACTTTTGCACACGGTGTCCGTTTCGGGCCCACAAGTCCTTTTTGGAAATGTAGCGAACGTTTTGGATTAAACAAAAGACTTTGTCGTGACGTGTGAGGGATTTCGGCCATTTTTGGAAAGAATGAGCACATGCATATTTGGAACGCTTGGATAGTCGGCGTACGAAGAATTGAGCGTAACTTTTACACGCGGTGTCCGTTTCGGGCCCATAAGTACTTTTTGGAAATGTAGCGACCGTTTGGGATTGAACTTACGACTTCATCGTGACGTATGAGGGATTTCGGCCATTTTTCAAAATAATGAGGGCTTGCATATTTGGAACGCTTGGATAGTCGACGTACGAAGAATTGAGCGTAACTTTTGCACACGGTGTCCGTTTCGGGCCCATAAGTACTTTTTGGAAATGTAGCGACCGTTTTGGATTGATCTCACGACTTTGTCGTGACGTATGAGTGATTTCGGCCATTTTTCGAAAGAATGGGCGCTTGCATATTTGGAACGCTTGGATAGTCGGCGTACGAAGAATTGAGCGTAACTTTTGCACACGGGGTTCGTTTCGGGCCCATAAGTACTTTTTGGAAATGTAGCGACCGTTTTGGATTGATCTCACGACTTTGTCGTGACGTATGAGTGATTTCGGCCATTTTTCGAAAGAATGGGCGCTTGCATATTTGGAACGCTTAGATAGTCGGCGTACGAAGAATTCAGCGTAACTTTTGCACACGGGGTTCGTTTCGGGCCCATAAGTACTTTTTGGAAATGTAGCGACCGTTTTGGATTGATCTCACGACTTTGTCGTGACGTATGAGTGATTTCGGCCATTTTTCGAAAGAATGGGCGCTTGCATATTTGGAACGCTTAGATAGTCGGCGTACGAAGAATTCAGCGTAACTTTTGCACACGGTGTCCGTTTCGGGCCCATAAGTACTTTTTGGAAATGTAGCGATCGTTTTGGATTGAACTCACCCCTTCGTCGTGACGTATGAGGGATTTTAGCGATTTTTCGAAAGAATGAGCACTTACATATTTGGAACGCCTGGGTAGTCGGCGTACGAAGAATTCAGCGTAACTTTTGCACACGGTGTTCGTTTCGGGCCCATAAGTACTTTTTGGAAATGTAGCGACCATTTTGGATTGAACTCAAGATTTCATCGTGACGTATGAGGGATTTCGGTAATTTTTCGAAAGAATGAGCGCTTAAATATTTGGAACGCTTGGATAGTCGGCGTA
>NW_019231840.1:0-2793 GCF_002742605.1 Olea europaea var. sylvestris
TTTGAATTGATTGGTCATTAATATACAAAAAGTATACTTAAATAAAGCATGTGGAGAAATTATTAAATTTTCATTGGAAAAAAAAAATAAAGAATCAAAGTAGAGAGCATGTTAAAGTGTATAAAAAATCATTCTCTAAATTTAAAAATACTCTCTATTGTGTATAAGATGTTCTTTATAAATAGAAAGTATTTTGGAGATGCTATTAATCCTTTTCTTTTCTTTTTATTTTTCTTTTGTTTAAAAAAAATATAAAATAAATAAAGTGGAAATTACACCACATGTCAAAATCTTGATTTTTAGTTACACAAATGTCATCCTTTTTTTGACATTACAAATATGGCAATTTATGAAAGTTTTGGACTAATTTACCCTTCTGCATAAATGTAATACCTTACAGGTTTTGCATTAATTGTAGATTTGACTAGGCAGAATTGTGTCAGGGAGGAGGTGTTTGGAGAAGAAAAACAAAGAAAAAATAAGCGAGATGAAGGAAGAGAAAGCCAAACGTTGCCTCTCACCGAAATCACCGACCCTCTCTCTGCAATCGCCGACCCTCTCTCTGCCCTCTCTCTACAATCGCCGACCTCACTCTCAGCCTTGGACGACGATCGTCAAAGTCGAAATCACTCCCATTGTCCGTCGAATCGCCCGAAGCTGAGCACAACGTCGAAGCTCTCTCTGTAATCGCCGACCCTCTCTCTGCAATCGCCGACCTCACTCCCAGCCTTGGACGACGATCGTCAACGTCGAAATCACTCCCATTGTCAGTCGAATCGGTCGAAGCTGAGCACAACGTCGAAGGTTGTCTTCTCCCTTGCGATTGCCAGAGAAACCGAACAAAGGCGAAGGTAAATCCACCCATCTTCTGACTTCCCATTGTAATTTCATGCTTTGTTCCTCTTTGTTAGCCAATAGTAGGATGCGGCCATAAGTTGTAATGTATAATCAAGATCCACATTTCTTTCATTATGCAATTCTTGAACAATTAGAAGGTGCAGATTGCTTTTTGAAATGCACATTTGATTTCCTTTGAAGAAGTAATTTTTTTCTTCCTTACTGAAAATTATCATTGAATCTTAATTCAATTACTGGTGGCCTCATCTTGCAATATGCCTTTTGACTTGTAATGTTATGCATACAAGTATTTTCTCTGTACAATTTCTTGCAGTTTTCCTAGCAAGTTTTGTACCGTTCGTAGTGTTTATCATGATATAGTTGTCACTGTCTTCTTAAGCTCAGCATTGGTGTGCTTTCTAGATATTTCACAGTTAATGATATTATTGTTGTCCTAAAAATTGTAAGAATTGGTGAAGTTTTTGGAATGTCAGAGAAGCTTTTGCTTGGTATTCCTTATTTTTGTGTTTTCCTCCACTTGTATATGGCTCGAAGTCCATCCTAGTTGGATGGTAGGGATCGAACTCTAAGAATTACTCGTGCCATTCTTCAATTTAGTTGTTTAGTGTACTTAAACATTTCTGAGCTTTTGATTCCATGTAGATCGCGTCATGTGTTTTCAACCCAACTGTTTTTGAGATGCCCGAATTTTTCCTAATCCCTTTGACACCGTGAAACCTCACTAACTGAATGGATATCTTCTAGGGTATTGTTTAACATAACACCTAGAACAGCCTGTTGAACCTTTTTTTTTTATCCATTTCCTCCTGAAGCTCCAAACCTCCAGTTGTGTATCTTAAAACCCACCTTTTTCAAGTCATCTCGGCCATAAAATTAATGAACCCTGAAGTTCCTCATTTTATGCTATCATATTAGAAGTAAAATTTTAAAATTATAGTTGATAGATCCCGAACTAGTCCTACATAATATTCCTACATTTTGGATACCATATGATAGCAAGGCTCATTTGAATGTTTGTCTCGATTGTGGTCACCAAAGTAGATCCCTTGGGGGCACAAAATCACATGAATGGGAGATGTAGATAAGTGGAGAAAATAAATATATTGTCATGTGGACTTACAATTTCGTCTCAATAGGGTGGAGTTGTTTCTATTAGAAGCTATGTCAGTTTCATTGAGATGTGTAGTTGTCTATAATATTACCATCTAATGTTGATTCTTCTTCTGGTTGACACATTCGTTTTATCATATCACCTTCTGGTGGAAAGATTCAACACGCAATCAAAGTATTGACCTCCGTTTCAATTTCTTTTTTTCTTTAGATTGTGGTCGACTCCGTGTAATTGCTTTAAAATCCTAATCTAATGATCTAGTTATAGTCAGTATGATTCTTATTGAGCGTACGACGACATGTTTACTTCATATAGACATATCAATGTGTTGATTTTGGTGGAGTATAATTGTCACACCATACAAAATGAAAATGGAAGCTGTGGATTAAAAAACTTTGTTCAGGATTATTTCTGATGTATGATTATCAGCATTGGGGATTGCAGGTTGATTTGAATTGCATCTTGCTACCATATGCAGGTTGGGATTTCATAATCTGAAAATCGAAGAAGCATTGTGACAAAAACTCCCATGTAACCGGGACTTTTAACATGCTTCCCACGCCCCACCCAATTAATAAATTTTAGGGTAAGAGGCATTTGTAGTCTTTTATATTGAATTGTGAAGAGCAGTGGAGTTGTGAATACTTATTTAGTTTATCTTTCTCATCATTTGTCTGACCTACTTCTGCTATCCTTATTTTTTTCCTCTCTTCTTTCTGGTAAGCTGTGACTGTGAACATGGATCTCAAAGATCTCTGTAAGATATTATTCCAATTTTATATTTCCTTAGACTTAGACAACATGGATTTTTTTAATATACTGTA
>NW_019231841.1:0-2793 GCF_002742605.1 Olea europaea var. sylvestris
CTAAAATCCCATGATCGCAGGTCTGTGCCCCGAGTCTAATTTCGCGGGCCGTTTCCAATCAACCAGCCAAATTTAGGCCCATTCCGACACTGTCGTGAAAAATGACAAAATTGCCCCTGGTGCGGTTTTGCTTTGTTAATTTTCTGTCCAGCACTTCTTAAACCGGACATAATTAATATTGAAATTAATTATTCGGAGGGCCAAACGAAGGAATTTGGCCAAAATCTGTTGATCCCGAATCTATGCCCCTAGTCCAATTTCGCGGGTTGTTTCCAATCAACCTGCCAAATTTCGACCCATTAAGACACCGTCGCGAAAAATGACAAAATCGCCCCTGGTGCGGTTTCGCTCTGTGAATTTCCTGTCCAACGTTTCTTCAACCTAACATAATTAATAAGGAAATTAATTAGTAGGAGGCCCGAACGAAGGAATTTGGCTAAAATCCTATGATCCTGGGTCTGTGCCCCGAGTCCAATTTCGTGGGCCGTTTCCAATCAACCTGCCAAATTTCGACCCATTCCGACACCATCGCGAAAAATGACAAAATTGCCCCTGGTGCGATTTTCCTTTATTAATTTTTTGTCCAGCACATCTTCAACTTGAGATAATTAATAAGGAAATTAATTATTCGGAGGCTCAAACGAAGTAATTTGGCTAAAATTCGGTGATCCCGGGTCTGTGCCTCGAGACCAATTTCGCGGGCCGTTTCCAATCAAGCTACCAAATTTCGGCCCATTCCGACATTGTCACGACAACTGATAAAATTGCCCCTGGTGCGGTACTTCGTTGTTAATTTTCTGTCCAACACTTATTCAACCTGACATAATTAATAAGGAAATTAATTACTAGAAGGCCCAAACGAAAGAATTTGGCTAAAATCCCATGATCCCGAGTCTATGCCCCGAGCCCAATTTCGAGGGCCGTTTCCAATCAACCAAACAAATTTCGGCCCGTTCCGACGTCGTCGTGACAAATGACAAAATTGCCCCTGGTGCGATTTTTCTTTGTTAATTTTCTGTCCAGCACTTCTTCAACCTAACATAATTAATAAGGAAATTAATTATTCGGAGGCCCAAACGAAGGACTTTGGCAAAAATCCCATGATCCCGGGTCTTTGCCCCGAGCCTAATTTCGCGGGCCATTTCCAATCAACCTGCCAAATTTTGGCCCATTTCGATACCGTAGCGACAAAGGACAATGTTGCCCCTGGTGCGATTTTGCTTTGTTAATTTTCTGTCCAGCACTTCTTCAACCTGACATAACTAATAAGGAAATTAATTACTCAGAGGCCCAAATGAAGGAATTTGTCTAATATCCCGTGATTCTGGGTCTGTGCCTCGAGTCCAATTTCGTGGTCCAATTCAAATTAACCTGCCAAATTTTGGCCCATTCAGACACCGTCGCGAAAAATGAAAAAATTGCCCCTACCGCGATTTTGTTTTGTTAATTTTTTGTCCAACACTTCTTCAACCTGACATAATTAATAGGGAAATTAATTATTCGGAGGCCCAAACGAAGGAATTTGGCTAAAATCCCCTGAACCCGGGTCCGTGCCCCTAGTCCAATTTCACGGGTGGTTTCCAATCAACCGACCAAATTTTGGCCCATTTCGACATTGTCGTGAAAAATTACAAAATTGCCCCTGGTGCGGTTTTGCTTTGTGAATTTTCTGTCCAACGCTTCTCAACCTGACATAATTAATAAGGGAATTAATTATTCGAAGGCCCAAACGAAAGAATTTGGCTAAAATCCTGTGATCCCGGGTCTGTTCCTCGAGTCCAATTTCGCGGGCTGTTTCCAATCAACCTGCCAAATTTTGGCCCATTTTGACACCGTCGTGAAAAATGACAAAATTGTCGCTGTTGTGGTTTTGCTTCGTTAGTTTTCTATCTAGCTCTTCCTCAACCTGACATTATTTATACGGAAATTAATTATTCGGAGGCCCAAACGAAGGGTTTTGGGTAAAATCCTGGCATCTCGGGTCTGTGCCCCGAGTTCAATTTTGTTGGCCGTTTCCAATCAACCTGCCAAATTTTGGCTCGTTCCGACACCGTCGTGACAAATGACAATGTTGCCCCTGGTGCGGTTTTGCTTTGTCAATTTTCTGTCCAACACTTCTTCAACCTGACATAATTAATAAGGAAATTAATTATTCGGAGGCCCAAACATAGGAATTTGGCTAAAATCCCGTGGACCCTGGTATGTGACCCGAGTCCAATTTCACGAGCCATTTCCAATCAACCTGCTAAATTTCAGCCCACTCCGACACTGTCACGAAAAATGACAAAATTGCCCCTGGTACTATTTTGATTTGTGAAATTTCTGTCCAACAATTCTTCAACCGACATAATTAATAAGGAAATTAATTATACGGAGGCTCAAGCGAAGGAATTTAGCTAATATCCCGTGATCCTGGGTCTATGCCTCGAGTCCAATTTCACGAGCCGTTTCCAATCAACCTGACAAATTTCGGCCCATTTTGACACCGTCGCGACAAATGACAAAATTGCCCCTGGTGCGGTTTTTCTTTGTTAATTTTCTGTCCAACACTTCTTCAACCTGACATAATTAGTAACGAAATTAATTATTCGGAGGCCCAAACGAAGGAATTTGGCTAAAATCCCGTGATCCCGGGTCTTTGCCCCCAGCCCAATTTCGCGGGCCGTTTCCAATCGACCTGCCAAATTTTGGCCTATTCCAATATCGTAGCGACAAATGACAATGTTGCCCCTATTGCAATTTTTCTTTGTTAATTTTCTGTCCAACACTTCTCCAACCTGACATAACTAATAA
>NW_019231842.1:0-2793 GCF_002742605.1 Olea europaea var. sylvestris
AATACTTTACTAATCATTAATTCATTTGGGGTGACTCAATAAATTTATTTTTCATAAAATTAACATGAATTTTGCCTGGCTCAAAATTTAAAATAACAAATTTGCAACTCCAATATAGTTGTGTGTGAGAATAGCATATACCTGTAATACTTTACTAATCATTAATTCATTTGGGGTGACTCAATAAATTTATTTTTCATAAAATTAACATGAATTTTGCCTGGCTCACACTTTTCTGTATAAGCTTGGACATGGTAAATTAGTGCGGCCATGTAGGGAATCCCAGAAGTGCAGATTGGACTGCTTTAAGCCTCTAAGTTAGGAGTTGTAACTAGGGGAAAATCTTGTAGATGGTTAGAAAAATATAATTTGAAAATTATTGGAAAATGTAAAATACAAGAAAAATATTATTCATGTCAAAAGTAACATTATATGTTACTTTTTCCGTTGAATTGTCATTTAATACGTTTTGTATGATATACATATCTAAAATGTCAATCTTTATATATAAATATGTTTAGAATGTCACATTCTTTGTTACTCTCACTAAAAAGTCACTCAAAAATATAGTCCTTCTTAAATTTAGCTTAAAATTTTGATAAAAATCTAAATCGAGGTAAAAATAAGATTAAATACAAATTTCAGGCGATTTACTAACCCGATATTTTTTTAATTTTTATTAAAATCTACTAAAAATCTTATTTTTAGTTGCATCAAACAGGGACATTATAACTATATAATTTACATTCTATCTATTTTATTCTTGAATTGAATATTCCAAATTAATTTATACATTCTTCTATTATCCTTTGTAGGATGCCAGATATAAGTAACAATGTGTATCTCGATCTTGCAAAATTAGATTACAATAAATGCCAGGCACAACATCAGACTGAATGGAATGAATTCGAAGAGTAAGTATATAACCCAAATATCTTTGTCATTTAACTATACTAAATTCATTAATCCCTTCTTCATTTCCTTGCACAGATGGTATGCAAACGAAAATTTGCAAGAGCTTGGGATAACAAGAAATTACCTTCTTCATGCCTATTTTTTGGCTGCTGCAACCGTATTTGAGCCAGAGAGGTCAAATGTGAGACTTGCATGGGCTAAATCTCAAATTATTTGTAAGATAATTGTATCTTATTTCAATCACGAAAATACTTCGGAGGAGGAGAGGATTGCCTTTTTAGCTAACTTCAGAAATAGAATCAATGGCCTTACCAATACAAAAAGGTAAATTAGCCCAAAATTTATTTGTTGATTTTTACAATATAAAACATTAAGCATTTTTCTGAAATCGTGTAGATAATTTTTTTTTAAATTTTTTTTACCATAGTCTGTCTATCTAATAACTAAATCTTGGACATATAATCTAAATATAGATTATATTTTTTATATTTATTTTCTCGCAGCAGTAAGACTGGACATCGAATTCCCAATATATTATCGAAAATCCTAGACCAAGCTTCGACGGATGCATGGGGGATCCTCGGCAGAGACATCAGCCACCAATTACATAAAGCTGTGAGTTCACATTATTTCCCCATTGTTTCATTCTTACACAGAAAAAGAACGGCTTAGTTAACTGTGATGTCTTTTGTAATTTTGTACGAGACAATGGGGAGCATGGCTAATGAAACTAAATAGAGGAGTCAAGTGCGACGAAGGAGCAGAGCTCTTATTAAACATAATCAACATTTGTGCAGGCCATATTGTATCCGAAGAGTCAATATTGCATCCTGAATACCAGCGTCTCTCCAAACTCACCAACAAAGTTTGTCAACAACTTCAATGGTATCAAAATGAAAAGGTGAAGCTTTTTTTTCTTTTCTTTTCTGAATTCAACTGATAAATTTATTAGTCTGTGTAATTTTTAGTTTTTCTTTTCTTTTCTTTTCTGAATTCAATTCACATGTGTTATGTGATGATTAGGTATTGGGAATAGATGATTGCAGCGCAGAAAATATTATCATGAAATGCAGCAGGGAAATTGAACAGAACAAGCAGGCGCTTGTACAGTTGGTTGTCTGTGAATCCAATGTTGCCAATAAGAATGTCAAGCAAACATTTCCAATGGTTGCAAAAACATTTTACTATGGTGCTAATTGCTCTCGAGAAACTATTGTGTTAGGATCTTCCTTAAGTTGCTCAAAGTGATTTCCGGGTTCAGTTAACCATTAAACATCGAATTCAACACCAAAATCAAAGATGACCGAACCGCCGGCTTCAACTCTCCTATGGTTGCTATTTCCTCTTTTGCTTGTTGATTCAACCACACACTTAGGATGGATACCACACAGGTAAGAGTCAAAAAGGCTCAAGCAATTGGCATGGAAGACAAATCATGAAGAAGAAGGCAGGAGAAGAAGGCAGCGGTTCTCTTTAGCTCTCGGGTTCTATCAAAACGGGGTGAGGAGTAGAAAGAAAACCACCAATATATATATTAGTTAAATGGCCAACATAAGGTAAGTCAAAATATGGTAAGTAGGCTCGACTAGGGTTAAGTCCCAATGGAAAGAAACAACAAGTCACAAAGAGTATTAGCCATCCAATAGGTAAAGCAACGTTTGGTCGGTTCATCCATTATTTGATGTTGAATTATCATTCAGTCATTCATGTCGACTGATAGAATTGGTTTTCATCATCGCCCGGGAGGTCGTTTGACAACATGATGTCTAATAACCTCTACCTTGGTGTCAAAGAACCTACAAAGAAAAACGTTTTTCCATTAGTGACACCTCTGACAGAAAAACCGATAAAATTGAAATCATTTACCTGTACCGATGT
>NW_019231843.1:0-2793 GCF_002742605.1 Olea europaea var. sylvestris
ATATCCACCTTCACATCTACTCCTTTATTTTTATTTTTACTCGCACACAATGAATTTTGTCATTTGCAGTGTGTCTTCAATTTCCTAGACCTAAACAAAATGCATGGTTTCCATTTTAGCATTTATATCTTGTTGCCATAAATCTGCATTGACATAATCTATAGCCTCTTCGTATGAAGTCTTATTATCTACTTGTATTGTGGACATCATATGTTTGGACTGTCCAACTAACAAGTACGTGCAAAGTCTCTTGATGACCTTATAACCTTATCTAAGGTGTTGTAGCTCCTAGATCGTGGCGTTATATGGAATCACAATGTTTTCATCAAAGGTAGTATCACCATCAAGTTGACTCCATTACTTCCTCATTACTTTTGACAATTTCTTCATCTATAGGATCATATGAAAGATCATAGCTCCTACTCCGATCATGATGTCTTAATATTCCTAAAACTGTATGTTGGTTTTCATCAAAGCTAGCATCACCATTAAGTTGATTCCATTACATCCTCAGTTTCAACAATTTCTTCATCTATAGGATCACACGAAGATCATCCCTCCTACTTTTATCATGTTGTCTTAGTATTCCTAAACTGTAGGTTTGTTTGTCACCAGGCTGTGTTCATAGAATTGATATCGTAGAATTATTCTCACTCATTTCTTCCAAAACAACCTTATTTTGGTTTGAAAGGACATATGTTGAACACATTTAAGTCATAAATATTAGTCTAGAATTTCATGTTAAAACTAAATAGTGACATTACAAATATTACAAAAATCAAAGTTCACTTATAATCATTACATGCTAATAATATGATACAAATATTTTAGTGCTAACCTATTAGTCAATGCTAATTTGAGCCACATTCGCAGCTGTAGCATATTTTTGATTCTCTATATAAAGATAAGAATATAGTCAATGTATTCATTAATTACAATCACAATATAAAGCAATTGATAAAAAAACGAATAAGAAGATCAAATACGATAATATATTCTACAGTTTTCTGTGATCATCCAATACTTCTTCAAATATTGACGAATTGTTATAGGTTCCTTAGTACTATACAACATTTAGGGCAAATCATCGCATCAACCATCTTTAAGCTCAACCAACTCCTAAAAGAATTAAAAAAAATTCAACAACTAATAGGGAATATAAATTCAGTAATTTTGGACATTTGAATAGCTAACACATATTTGGCAATTTTCGAAGGTAATCTCATACTTATTTGCATTCAATTTCCAGCAAAGTAATAACTTGAAAGGCTCATTAGTCAAATCTTGACAATAACCATTTAAGTAATCTATCAAATTATTCTATCGATTAATACTAAAATTTAACAACTAAGTTTAAATATAAATAATAAATCGTATGATCTAACTAGAAAATTGAGATGTAAATAAACAAATAGTATCGTCTAAAAAAATTAAGGGCTTGGACAAATCACAACAAAACAAAACAATTATCAATAAAATATAATAAACAATTAAAAAAAAAAGAAAAAGGAAATTTTGGATAAACTTACATGGAAATTTTGGCAAAATTTGAGAAAAATATTAGTAGAAGGTAAAGAAATGGTGTGAGTTTATTAAAATTTAATTGTCTACTCAATGTAATGGACGGTCGATGATTATGGTTCAAAAAAAGTTCAATACTTCATCCAATTTGAGGAGTTTTCTTTCACAATTGTGATGACTTATGGGTACTTATTATTTTATGGAATGGATATTTGTCTAATTGGGTATTGAATTTAAATGGGTTGGATATAATATGGATGTATATTTGAGTTTGGATGCTTTAAGTTTTAGTTGGGTTGAATAAAATTTAAAGTAACTTATTTTTCAATTATTTTTATTTTTTGTAATGATTTGACAATTTGAAATGGTTTGCAAAAATTGAAATTTAAATAAAACTAATTTGAAATGATTTGGTTCAATCCAAAATCAAAACGTTGAGGGATCTATGTGAATCCAATTCAACGATTTCAAAAACTAGTTTCAGTTTGATTTCACGGCGACGATTTCGCTATCCGGCCCCAGTAATAGCTGTTTTTATTAAAATACTGGATTTTCGCTTAAAGTTTAAAAGTGCTTGTTGACCAATAAAATTTCTTTTTAAGTTATTTTAAAGAAGCTCAAATTCTTCAGAAAGCTTTGTATCTAGGGTGGTAATGGCTCAACTTGGCCCGTATACGCACGAGCTCAACTCGCGCTAATGGCTCGTTTTCAACTACTCGAGCTTGAGCTCGGCACATTGCTTACGTGCGAGCTTGGCCCCGCCCAAGGGCTCGTGGGCCGAGTCGAGCTTTGGCTCACGAGCTTGTCCTTTTTTTTTTTTAACAGAAAAAACAAATGAATACAAATGCATTTCTAAAAAAGTAATTCAATGAAGACAATTCATTTATTTCTATTATGTAGTAATATTTTCAATAAAGTATTAAATATTTATATAATGAAAACGAATTTTTTTTTGAAATACATATACAAAAAATGCATTTTTTTTCGTTTTCTTTTTAAAATAGATAAAATATAAACCCTCCTCCTTTATTCGGATTTGAGATCGGTTACATCAATTTTAAGTAGGTAGATTTAAAAATTGTACACAAAAAACTTGTTGTAACGTATGAATTTTTTTAAAGAAAATTAAATGTAACGATTAAAAAATAAGAAATTTTGATTAATATAATTAAATCAAATATCATTTACCTGACGACATACAATTTCAGTGCATTTATCTTATAATCGAAAATGAGCGTCCTGCCAATTTTTCACGCACATTAACGCTTCCAG
>NW_019231844.1:0-2792 GCF_002742605.1 Olea europaea var. sylvestris
CATTAATTATGTCAAGTTGAAGAAGCGACGGACAGAAAATAAACAAAGCAAAACCGCACCAGGGGCAATTTTATCATTTTTCGTAACGGTGTTGAAATGGGTCAAAATTTTGCCCGTTGATTGGAAACAGCCCGCGAAATTGGCCTCAGGGCACAAACCCGGGATCACGGGATTTTACCCAAATTCCTTCGTTTGGGCCTCGGAATAAATAATTTCCCTATCAATTATGTCAGGTTAAAGAAGTGCAAGACGGAAAATTAACAAAGAAAAACCGCACCAGGGGAAAATTTGTCATTTGTCGTGATGGTGTCGGAACGGGCCGAAATTTGGCAGGTTGATTGGAAATAGCCTGTGAAATTGGACTCGAGGAACAGATCTCGGATCACGGGATTTTAGCCAAATTCCTTCGTTTGGGCCTCCGAATAATTAATTTCCATATCAATTAAGTCAGGTTGAAGAAGTGCTGAAAAGAAAATTAACAAAGAAAAACCACATCAGGGGCAATTTTGTCATTTGTCGCAATGGTGTCGGAATGGGCCGAAATTTGGCAAGTTGATTGGAAACGGCCCTTGAAATTGGACTCGGCGTACAGACCCGGGATCACGGGGTTTTAGCCAAATTCCTTCGTTTGGGCCTCCGAATAATTAATTTCCTCATTAATTATGTCAGGTTGAAGAAGCATTGGATAGAAAATTAACAATGCAAAACTGCACCAGGGGTAATTTTGTCATTTGTCGTGATGGTGTTGAAATGGGCCGAAATTTGGCAGGTTGATAAAAAATGGCCCACGAAATTGGACTCGAGGCACAGACCCAGGATCACGGGATTTTAGCCTGATTCCTTTGTTTGGGCCTTCGAATAATTAATTTCCTCATTAATTATGTCAGGTTGAAGAAGTGTAGGACAGAAAATTAACAATGGAAAATCGTACCAGGGGCAATTTCGTCATTTGTGGCGACGGTGTCGGAATGAGCCAAAATTTGGTAGGTTGATTGGAAACGTCCCGCGAAATTGAACTCGAGGCACAGACCCTGGATCACGGGATTTTAGCCAAACTCCTTCATTTAGGCCTCTGAATAAATAATTTCCTTATTAAATATGTTAATTTGAAGTAGTGCTGGACATAAAATTAACAAAGAAAATCCGCACCTCGGGGAATTTTGTCAGTTGTCACGATAGTGTCGGAATGAGTCGAAATTTGGCAGGTTGATTGGAAACAGCTCGCGAAATTGGACTCGGGGCACAGACTCGGGATGAGGAAATTTTAGCCAGACTACTTCATGTAGGCCTCCGAATAATTAAATTTCGTATTAATTATATCAGGTTAAAGAAGTGCAAGACAAAAAATTGACAAAGAAAGACGGTACCAGGGGCAATTTTATCATTTGTCACGACGTTGTCGGAATGGGCCGAAATCGGGCAGGTTGATTGGAAATTGCCCTTGAAATTGGACTCGGGGCACAGACCCAGGATCACGGGATTTTAGCCAAATTCCTTCGTTTGGGCCTCCGAATAATTAATTTCCTCATTAATTTTGTCAGGTTGAAGAAGTGTTGGACAGAAAATTGACAATGGAAAAATTGCACTAGGGGCAATTTTGTCATTTGTCGCTACGGTGTCGGAATGGGCCGAAATATGGCTGGTTGATTGGAAATGTCCCGCAAAATTGGACTCGGGGCACATACCAAGGATCACAAGATTTTAGCCCAACTCCTTTGTTTAGGCCTCTGAATAATTAATTTCCGTATTTATTATGTCAGGTTGAATAAGTGCTGGACAGAAAATTAACATAGAAAAACTGCACTAGGTGCAATTTTATCATTTGTTGCGACAGCGTCGGAATGGGCCGAAATTTGGCAGGCTGATTGGAAACAGCCCGCGAAATTGGACTTGGGGCACAGACCCGGGATCACGGGATTTTAGCCAAATTCCTTCGTTTCGGCCTCCGAATAATTAATTTCCTTAATAATTATGTCAAGTTGAAGAAGTGTTGGGCAGATAATTAACAAGCAAAACAGAACCAGCGGCAATTTTGTTATTTGCCGCCCCGGTGTCGAAATGGGCCAAATTTTAGCTAGTCGATTAGAAACGGCCAGCGAAATTGGACTCAGAGCACAGACCTAGGATCACGAGATTTTAGCCACATTCCTTCATTTGGGCCTTCGAATAATTAATTTCCTCATTAATTATATCATGTTGAAGAAGCGACGGACAGAAAATAAACAAAGCAAAATCGCACCAGGGTTAATTTTATCATTTTTTGCAACGGTGTTGAAATGGGTTAAAATTTTGCACGTTGATTGGAAACGGCCCGCGAAATTGGCCTCGGGGCACAGACCCGGGATCACGGGATTTTACCCAAATTCCTTCGTTTGGGCCTCGGAATAAATAATTTCCCTATCAATTATGTCAGGTTAAAGAAGTGCAAGACGGAAAATTAACAAAGAAAAACCGCACCAGGGGAAAATTTGTCATTTGTCGTGATGGTGTCGGAACGGGCCGAAATTTGGCAGGTTGATTGGAAATAGCCTGTGAAATTGGACTCGAGGAACAGATCTCGGATCACGGGATTTTAGCCAAATTCCTTCGTTTGGGCCTCCGAATAATTAATTTCCATATTAATTATGTCAGGTTGAAGAAGTACTGAAAAGAAAATTATCAAAGAAAAACCGCATCAGGGGCAATTTTGTCATTTGTCGCGATGGTGTTGAAATGGGGCAAAATTTGGCAGGTTGATTGGAAACGGCCCTTGAAATTGGACTCGGAGCACAGACCCGGGATCACGGGATTTT
>NW_019231845.1:0-2792 GCF_002742605.1 Olea europaea var. sylvestris
CCCTCATACGTCACGACGAAGTGGTGAGTTCAATCCAAAACGATCGCTACATTTCCAAAAAGTACTAATGGTCCCAAAACGAAAACCGGGTGAAAAAGTTACGCTCAATTCTTCGTACGTCGACAATCTAAGCGTTCCAAATATGCAAGTGCTCATTCTTTCGAAAAATGGCTAAAATCCCTCATACGTCACGACGAAGTGGTGAGTTCAATCCAAAACGGTCGCTACATTTCCAAAAAGTACTAATGGTCCCAAAATGGACACCGTGTGCAAAAGTTACGCTCAATTCTTCGTACGTCGAAAATCCGAGCGTTCCAAATATGCAAGTGCTCATTCTTTTGAAAAAAGGCCGAAATCCCTCATTTGTCACGATGAAGTCGTGAGTTCAATCCAAAACGGTCGCTGCATTTTCAAGAAGTACTTATGGGCCCAAAACGGACACCGTGTCCAAAAGTTACGCTCAATTCTTCGTACGCCGACAATCCAAGCATTCCAAATATGAAAGTGCTCGCTCTTTCAAAAAATGTCCGAAATCCCTCATACATCACGACGAAGTGGTGAATTCAATCCAAAACGATCGCTACATTTTCAAAAAGGACTTACGGGCCCAAAACGGACACCGTGTGAAAAAGATATGCTCAATTCTTCGTACGCCGACAATCCAAGCGTTCCAAATATGCAAGTGCTCAGTCTTTCAAAATATGGTTAAAATCCCTCATACGTCACGACGAAGTGGTGAGTTCAATACAAAACGATCGCTACATTTCCAAAAAGGACTTACGGGCCCAAAACGGACACAGAGTGAAAAAGTTACGCTCAATTCTTCGAACGCTGACAATCCAAGGTTCCAAATATGCAAGTGTTCACACTTTCAAAAAATGGCTGAAATCCCACTTACGTCACGACGATGTGGTGAGTTCAATCCAAAACGGTCGCTACATTTCCAAAAAGTACTTACGGGCCCAAAACGAACACCGGGTGCAAAAGTTACGCTCAATTCTTCTTACGACGACAATCCAAGCTTTCCAAATATGCAAGTGCTCACACTTTCGAAAAATGGCCAAAATCCCTCATACGTCACGACGAAGTGGTGAGTTCAATCCAAAACGGTCGCTACATTTCCAAAAAGGACTTACGGTGCCAAAACGGACATCGGGTGCAAAAGTTACGCTCAACTCTTCGTACGCCGACAATCCAAGCGTTCCAAATGTGCAAGTGCTCATTCTTTCGAAAAATGGCCGAAATCCCTCATTTGTCACGACAAAGTTGTGAGTTCAATCGAAAACGACAGCTACATTTTCAAAAATTACTTATAGGCCCAAAATTGGCACAGTGTGCAAAAGTTACGGTGAATTCTTCGTACGCCGACAATCCAAGTGTTCCAAATATGCAAGTGCTCACTCTTTCAAAAAATGGCAGAAATCCCTCATACGTCATGACGAAGTGGTGAGTTCAATCTAAAACGGTCGCTACATTTCCAAAAAGGACTTACGGGCCCAAAACGGACACCGGGTGCAAACGTTATGCTCAATTCTTCGTACGCCGACAATCCAAGCGTTCCAAATATGCAAGTGCTCACTCTTTCAAAAAATTGCTGAAATCCATCATAAGTCATGACGAAGTGGTGAGTTCAATCCAAAACGGTCGCTACATTTTCGAAAAGTACTTATGGTCCCAAAATGGACACCGTGTGCAAAAGTTAGGCTCAATTTTTCGTACGCTGACAATCCAAGCGTTCCAAATATGCAAGTGCTCACACATTCAAAAAATGGCCGAAATCCCACTTACGTCACGATGAAGTGGTGAGTTCAATCCAAAACGGCCGCTACATTTCCAAAAATTACTTACGGGCCCTAAACGAACACCGGGTGCAAAAGTCACGTTCAATTCTTCATACGTCGACAATCCAGGCGTTCCAAATATGCAAGTGCTTACACTTTCGAAAAATGGTCGAAATCCCTCATACGTTACGACGAAGTGGTGAGTTCAATCCAAAACGGTCGCTACATTTCCAAAAAGTACTTACGGGCCCAAAACGAACACCGGGTGCAAAAGTCACGTTCAATTCTTCATACGTCGACAATCCAGGCGTTCCGAATATGCAAGTGCTTACACTTTCGAAAAATGGACGAAATCCCTCATACGTTACGACGAAGGGGGGAGTTCAATCCAAAACGGTCGCTACATTTCCAAAAAGTACTTATGGTCCCAAAACGGACACCGTGTGCAAAAGTTACGCTCAATTCTTCGTACGCCGACAATCCAAGCGTTCCAAATATGAAAGTGCTCACTCTTTCAAAAATGTCCGAAATTCCTCATACATCACGACGAAGTAGTGAATTCAATCCAAAACGATTGCTACATTTCCAGAAAGGACTTACGGGCCCAAAACGGACACCGGGTGAAAAAGTTACGCTCAATTCTTCGTACGCCGACAATCCAAGCGTTCCAAATATGCAAGTGCTCACTCTTTCAAAAAATGGGTAAAATCCCTCATACATCACGACGAAGTGGTGAGTTCAATCCAAAACGATCGCTACATTTCCAAAAAGGACTTACGGGCCCAAAACGGACACCGGGTGCAAAAGTTATGCTCAATTCTTCGTACGCCGACAATCCAAGCGTTCAAAATTTGAAAGTGCTCACTCTTTCTAAAAATGGCCGAAATCCCTCATATGTCACGACGAAGTGGTAAGTTCAATCCAAAATGGTCCCTACATTTCCAAAAAGTACTTACGGGCCCAAAACGAACACCGGGTGCAAAAGTTACGCTCAATTCTTCGTACGTCGAC
>NW_019231846.1:0-1077 GCF_002742605.1 Olea europaea var. sylvestris
TCATGACTTTCAGAATCATCTACAGTACCATCATCCTCATCGTTGCCATCATCATCAATATCACCCAAGTCATCTTCAAGTCCACTAAACTGGTAATCAATATGCTGATGTTCAGCGACCATTTTGATTTGTGGCTCAATTGCCTCGAGAGATTTGAGAGCCTTCTTGAAGAGTGACAACTATTATGAAGAATAAACATAAGAACATATTACTAAAGCTCAACACAAATGAAATATACAGGGCCATATAATCTCCTGTGCAAAGAAGAAAAAGACCTGCACAGCATGATGGCGAGCTGCCTGAGTTAGAAGACTGCGGGATTGTCCTTGCTTTAGCGATTTCATACGGAATACAAATGCATTTGCCTCCTCCTCATATTCATTCTGAGCTACTTGAAACTGGTGTGAAGAAAAACGCTCTCCTCTGCTACCTTTCAACTTCCCCTTCTCTATATATGTCATCAGATTCTCATATATTTCTCTGAAAGGGATAAATTCAGATTAAAAACATGCCCAAGAGGTTCGGAAGAAGTAATATACTAAGGGAATAAAAAAATTTTGGACCTTTTATGATTACATCGCCTCTTCATCTCCTGCATGCAGGGGGGAAAGATCCAAGTAAAAAGCCCAAATTAGTGTAGAACATCAACAGCTATAGACATAGAAATCCATGCAAAGAAGTAATAATACGCTTAAACATCTCTAATAGAGTTACAAACTATAGGCATTCAACGCACATATTGCAATCTACTATGAGAAGCAAACATGACTAAGCACATGTTTGCTGTGCTCAAAAGTTACCTTTCTAGAAAGTGAGTGAAGACTTTGAAAATCATGTTTTGCAAAATAATTTAAAAGTAAGTGTAACATACTTTAAGTGCAGCAAAATATCTGTAAACCAAAACAAGCAGAATTGTTTACGTTGCATTAATAAATCCAGCTGATATTGTACAGCCAGGTACTTGTGAATGAAAAGAAGCAATGAATGGGAAGAAAAAAACTACTTTAAGCAGTCTACTCTCAGCTAGAATCCACACAAGAAGTTAAAATTAAAATAATTGAAAGAAGAGGCTAAAGC
>NW_019231846.1:1391-22734 GCF_002742605.1 Olea europaea var. sylvestris
CCACAAAAATTAAAAATATACATATATATTAAATAAAGACTCAGAAACACGTCCTCGAATACCTACCTAATCAATGTATAGTAGTTATGGATGCACAAGTCATAAAAACTTACAGAGGCACAATAGAATTTCGACTTACCACTTTCTTCATCATCAATTAATGCTGTTTTCTCGAGCAGACAATCACCCATTTCTCCCAGTGATTCTGAAAATCCTGAGATTAGTGGAATTTGTTAGAAAACTTCTTATTAGCTTTGACCTAAATTACTACATAATTAAAATGGTTCCAAAATTAAAAGAAACACCTCAAAAGGATTTCTAAATGCCAAATATTTTTCCCAGATGCCAAAATGTTTAAAGAGATGGCCAGAATCGACTACCGTAATAATATGACCAGTAATGCAACTTCTTTTGAAAATGAAAACCAAACCCCTGAAGCACATAAAGTAAAAACTTGGCCTACTTCAGTGTACCAGTTGAAAATGTTCAATCACATGCATCAGAAACCAAAAACTTTTCATCGCAGCAATCGTGACCCTAAACAAGAGTTTTAGGCTGATCAATTGATCATTGGAGCTTTTGGACTTAAAGCCCCACTCTAACCCTCTTCATTGTGTCAATGCTTGTGTATAAATTGCAGAATAAAGGGAGTCAGATTTGAAAATAAATAAATAAATCTATACATCAAATAGAATACCATATACGTTGTTTGCTGTTTCTGCTGCAACTGAAAATAACTTATCATAGCAGTCTCTCAAATCAACCATGTCCTGATACAAAGAAAATCAAAAAATGTCCACCATTTGTTAGCATCTCAGCATAAACCAGGAGTGTCATTAAAGCATTACATTTGTAATATCAATAATCTTGATCCGGGGCATTTCAACTAAAAAAGTGATTAAATTGAGGGGAAAAAATATGAGCTTTATAGTAGAAATACACGTTAAATTGAGGTTCCCAAACCAATTCACAAAAATGGTGAAAAATACCTGGCTAGCTTGGTCAAGTTCAACAAAAACAAGAGATTGCTGATGCTTGAGCTCTTCCCTTTCATGCCTAGCTGCTGCAAATCCTAGCCATTTCTTCTTCAGAGATTTCTTCATCTTGTTCTTTATTCTCCCGCTGAAGAAATATATATAATAGCACCAATATTTATATTTACGATAACTTTCTGCAACAGTACTCGAAGAATTGAAAAAAGAGAGAAAGAAGAGGGTTTGAAACGATTAATTCAGTTGTTTCATCATCAATTGGAAAACATAGAAATGTAGCATTATTTTCCTGTTCAGTCTTTCATTTTCATGAGAAATTGACCAGAAATCAATGACTATTCCAATCACTCCACCCCCATACCATAACAAATCAAATTGTCACACATCAGACCTCGAGGAAAATAGAATTAGGAAAAACCTGCACCCGCCCCTCCAATAAAGAGTCGCCACATGGACACCTCATTATTTGGTCAGGATTTAACCCTGGCCGAAAAGCATGGCTCATAGAATTAAGCCATTGTTTGAGTCACATTATTTTCATAAAAATATATTTTTGAATAATATTTTAATGAAAAATGTGTGGTTAAAAAAAATTTTGAATTTACGTGTAATATTATTTTATTTAAGAATGTGTGATTAAAATAATATCAAATTACTGTTTAAAAATGTATTTTTTTTTTTTTTAAATGTGGGTCAAATAGGGCAGTATTTCTCGAAAATATTGCTATTTTTTTATGCTTTTGATGCTGTACTTGGATTAGAACTTTAAAATTAATTTATTCTCTCTTAAACTAGTTATTTTTTTTAATTGCAATAATACAAAAGTTGCATAAGCTGGAAGTTCTTGGAGAAAATTAATGCAGCCTTTGCGTGTAATTTGATTGTGGTGGTAGAATAGATTAACACAGTTTCCAAATTGACTCTGGTGGACCCCACTTAATTGCGTAGGGAATACTTGTTGATGGAATTTGACTTAAAAAAATAAAAATAAATAAAAAATAAAAATTAGTTTGGTCAAAATCTGATAATTGAACTTGATTTTAAAATGATTTTATGGTTTTTTTTTTTTTTTTTTAGTTCAAGTAATATATTATTTTTGTGAATGCTTGCATGGTATGGTTGACATCTTTCAGTGGATCCAACTTCTAAACTTTAAATAATTATTAAGTTCATGGTGGAGCCTATTTTTTAAATATAAATTTTATTAAAAGTGCTTTTTTAAAAATATTTTAGTTAAAAAGAAGGATTTATTTTTAGATTTATGTAGAAATTATTTTATTGAGATAATTTGTAATTAAAAATAAATTTAGAGAAAAATGAATTTTTGAAAAGATACAAGAAGTCTAACAACACCAAAGTACATTTCAATATTTAAATAATTTTATACTACTTTCTATAATAATTTATAGAAATATATAAAATCCTAGTGGTTTCAATAAAATTCGAAAATTTCTCTATTACATGAGGCCCTTTTCCATGTGAAAGTTGCTGTGAAAGGAAGATAATATTGGATTAATCCTATACCAATTTGTTAAAAAAAAAATATATATATATATATATATATATATATATATATATATGGCCATAATAATAAAGTAAAGATTACAAGAATAATGTAATTTTGTAGGGAATGGAGATTTATTATAATATGAAGAAAGAATACAAAGATTATATGTGTTTTTAGTTTGTCTAACTTAATCTAAATACAATGAAAAAGCCAAATATATATATAGAAAACAATCCAAACCCTAAAAGTAGAATTGTAGATAAAATAAAATACCCAAAAACTTATCTCGATCTCTTGAAATCCAACACAAATTTCAACTCTCAATAGAGCTTCCAAATAGAACTTTGTTTTGAATTTCATAAATAAGCTTCGAATAGAATTTCAAAAACATTCCAAATAAAATTCTTTTTAATGTGCACTTTAATTAAAATTCTTAATTACCTTTAAAAAAGAATTCGGATCACGTCCAAATTCTAACAATTTTTACATTGACAATAATTCAAGTACAATGAACAAACTTCAAAGATTTTCCACCTAAAAACAAATTCCAATGCAAAAAAGTAAACTTCAACTCTTCAACAAAAAAAAAAAAAAAAACACAAAAGAACTTCTACATCAAAAAATTTTAACTAGAAATATTTTCTACATCTGGTACCTCGGCTAGAAGCAAAATGACATGAAAATGAACAAACTTTAAAGATTCTCCACCTAAAAATAAATTTCACTTAAGGAATAAACTTCAATTCTTCAATAAAAAACACAAAAATATAAATAAAATAAAAAACTTCTCCATCGAAAATTTCCATTTGGAAATATTTTTGCCTCTGCTATCCCAACTAAGGGTAAATGTGATCTAATGACCATAAAACAAGGCTAAAACAAGCCAGGTAATAGAAATTATAATTGAATGCATCAAAAGAAAGGTTTTGGCTAGAATCAACACCCTTAACAGTATTCAAACCATAAACTAAATCAGAAAAATTGCACCTATGTTGAATCTAATAGCCAAAAATAGGTCTATTACTAGACTAGCAACTGAATAAATGGCACTGCCGATAATGGTGGCAAGGCGGATTTACTCATAACTTCTAAATTCAACTAAGAAGTATTCTTCAAAGAAGATCCAAATTAGACTCTAACGGTAAGAATCCAACTCCAATTCCACCCGAATTCTCTTAGACTCTAACGGTAAGAATCCAACTCCAATTCCACCCGAATTCTCAAAATATGTCCATTAATCAAATATTATGTATAACATTGCAAGACATATAAATTGAATTTTCTATGTCCCTTTAACAAAACATCGGCTCATTTACTAACTCACAACACCCCACCTTCAACAATGCACATGTACCTTTTAAATCAAGAGTATTTAAGGAGATAAAACTTCTCTTTTTGGATTTAGAAAATATCTCACTGCATCAAGTGTTCTAACCGTCCCATCAAATTTTTGGTCTATATTTTTAAATTTTGAGTTCATTTTCAAATTTTTGTTTTGTAAATCTATTTTAAGATTATTAAAAACACTTTCAGTTTGTTAATATGAAAAACTATTTTTCAAAACAAAAAATTAGAAACTCGTTTGCTTTAAAATTTTGAGAAATTATTACATAATATTTTATTCAGTGAAATAATAAAATAAGATAATTTTATATTAATATATTATCAAGTAATACATTTCAAAGTTTGTAAATTTTACATTATATTTTTGGCTACAAAGTAAAATATAAATTGAGTTGGCAAATCATAAGAATAAAAAATAAAAATTAATAACACTTTGTTAATTTAAATAATTTTTGGAATAATTGTTTATGCAAATAACCATTAAAAGCATGAATTTTTTATTTTTTTTACAACTTTTATTTTACAAGAATTATTTTTAAAAAAAATCAGATTTTTTTTTCAAATTTTTATTTGGAAATTTTAAATTTTATTTTAAATATTTTTTATTTTATTTTTTAGAATTGTTGACTTTTATTTTTAAAAATGTCATCATTTTGTTTTTTAAAATTTTTAATTTTTTGAATTTTATGTAAATAAAATTTTATTAAAACATTTATTTCCCATGTTTTGAATATTTTCAAAGCTCTTATTTAAAAACACTCAAAATGTTAAAAATACATTTTGAATTTTATGTTATAAATTTTGCCTTATTTTTGAAACTGTAATAGAGGGCGTTTTGTTTCCCATTTTTGTAAAAATGAGAATGAAAAATATAGTCGTTATGGACCCCACACAAGTGATAGAAATTAAAATTTGGTGGCTTGATGTGATGAATAAAGGTCATATTTTTCATTTTAATGAAAAAAGAATAGGAAACAAACGGGGGCTAAATATATTAGATCAAATATGTTTTGGATATTTTGTAAAAGTGAAAACTTAAAACAACAAACTAAACGCATTTTTTACAAACTTGACATGGTTTTATGGGAACTTGATTTCTCGAGTCAACAATAATTTCTTTAATTATTGTCAATTTTCTAAAATGCATAAAAGTGTGACTAAACGTGAATATTAAGTTTCGAGTTTTATGAGCCTAGGCAAGGTTTAGGCATAAAGACGCAATACTTATTTTTATTAATATTTTAAATGCTTAATCATTCTAAACATCATTTAATAATTAAAATAATATATATCAAACATCTGAAATTATAAAATATCATATTTACTTAAAATTTCATACAATTTGTCAATTATATAATTTTCAAATTTTTGAAATACAAAAATTAGACTACTTTTATTATTTCAACTTTCAACTAGACAAGTCATGCTTAACAAATTTATAGGAATATCATACATATTTTTAAAATTTTCAACAAAATGATAAGTTTTAAAATCATATTTATATAATATAGATAGTACAATAACTTAAATCTTATCTAAATCTTTATTGTAAAGTCATTTAAAAAATTTGAAGCTAGAGTCAAAGAAAAGCTTTCTAAAAAAGGGGGAAAAACTAAAAAGTTAATGAATTAAAGTAAAATAAAATATTTTTAAAAGAAGGGGAAAAAATAATAGAGCTAAGTGGTCAATTTAGCAGTTAATCATTTAATTCGAGCTTCCTGTCAAAATAAAGCGTCTTGCCCCTATCTCTTGCTTAGGCGTCGCTTCGTTGTATTTTTTATAACACCGATTATTGGGTTATAATATTCATTAACAATTTTGGTACCTAATACTTTCATTTGTCATTATTAGGAAATTTTAGAAAATCTTAAAATGAAAAAGCTCTATTTCTCCTTGTAACCGCAGTGATCGAGTTTATAATGAGTGAACAAAATAGGCAAAATAGCATCGATTATGAAATAAAAGTTTAATATAAAAAAGGTTGAACCCAAACCTTAAGGGTCCTCCATCGTCCCGTCCCTGGAGTATCGTGAGAGAAGTTAATCGCGGAATGTGCCCCAACATGCCAGAGAACAAGAGCTACATGTACACTAGTACCCACAAAGAGTTTCAATCCATGTTTCAGGAATCAAACCCTCACACTGCGATTGTCAGTAAGACTTAGTATACCTCACACTATGAAAGAGTCAAAATCCATGTTTTAAGAAAAGTTTAATATACAAAGCGTTAAATGTGGTGTTTTTTGTAAATATGGTAAACAAATATGGGAAAGTGGAAAACCATGTGTTAAGAATAACAACCGTGCTAGATGGATAGGGCCGACTAGACGGACAGGGCCATGTCCGTCCAGGGGGCTGACGTGGCCCTCTCGAACAGCATTATTCTAAGAAGAATGTAAACAAATAAAATTGTTACCTTCTTCAGTGCTATTTGCGTCATTTTACATTCCTTGTTAATGTATTGGGCTTTGTACCTAATTGGTCTTAATGCAGACGCAGATAGCCCAATCTACCAATTTCTTTGTATCCAACTTTTCAGTTCTTCGAAACTACTCTACTAACAGAAACCTGTGGTTTTGCGTGGAAGAACGAGGGGAAATGGCGACGTGGGGTGCATTCTGGGGGACTCGAGTAATGGAGATAGTGAAGAAGCACGATTCAGGAGGCCTTGTTTGGAAGAGAATTAAGCTCACGTCCACTCGCAAAGCCAACGCCAAGAAGCGGCTACGTCGCGTTTGGCAGGTACCCTTATATATTCACTTTACTCTCTCTGTTTTAGGTTTTTATATTTTAAGTCCTCCTAGTTCTTTTACGTTCAGTGATTTCTTATTGGGTTTCGATTAGTATTGGTATTTGCTAAACAGAAACGTCTGCTTTTATGTGGTTTGTGTGTTTCCTTTAATGTCCATCAGTTGTTTGATTTGGGTCTTAAACTAGTAGTCCATTGACACGCTAATGATTGTTTCGACTTTGATGAGTTTAATTCTGTGAAGGCATTAAATCCCACATCCACTAATTACCAAAATATGGACAAACATCCTAGGGCTAGGGCTATGTTTGACGTTTTATAATGGAACCCCCAAGTTCATTAAGCTCAAATAAGCAATTTGATTCAATTAAGATTTAAATGAGCAAATGGATTTTAAGATTGGTATGCTCAAATGAGTCACCATTTTGCAAGGGCAAGAGCATGTTAAAGGATAAATTTCATGTCGACGAATTATCAAATTGTAGACAAACATATAAGGGTTTCTTAATAAATTTGACCTTTTAAATGGAATTCCAAGTCTTAATAAATTCAACATCATTTGCATTTGGTTTCCACTTATTTCTTCTTTCTTTTTGTTTTCTATAACTTTGGATACGTTTTTCAAAATTTGAATGTTGAGTTGTGAAAAGATGAAATTTTAACGTAGTTTGCAAGTGGGATACTTCACCGAATTTTTTATGATTTTGGGTTGTAATGCCATTGGCATAATTGAATGGCTTCGTGATACTTCTTGAATCAAGATTGCCTTGTGTTAAAGGAATGAAAATATAAAAGGGGTTCAATTATGAGATGATGGATGCTCGATTATAAAAATATCACAAGTTGTTACTATGTCAACTCAATTCAAACAGCATGATCAGCATTCTTTTTCCATATAATTGACTTTGTTAGCAATTGTTTCAATGATTTAGGCTGCACTAATTGAGCTAAGCTTTCTTGTGACACCCCATAAGAAGCATTGCTTTGACACGGAAAATGTCAGATACTTTGGAACATATAGCAGAGCCTCATACTCAAATCATCTCTGATCCGATTGCCTACTACCTCCGTACGCATAAGAAAAGTCAACTTTGTAACCGTTATATAATTTAGAAATTGTTGAAATTCCAAATTACACCATTGGTAATTCTATTTAATATGTTTCTTATCCTATATAACTTCAATATACATATAGTATTTGTTTGGGAAAAATTATAAATAGATAGAAATGAGTGGTGGATAAGTGTGTAGTAGTTTTAGTCCTATGAAATGTGTGATTAACATTAAAATTTGACTTTAACGTTCAAATTATAATAAAATGATGATTTAAACCAACAAGCACATGATAGTGAATGTTGCCAGGAAAATTATTTGGAATATTGAATCCAAACTAAGGAACTAGACGTGAAACACAAATATTGATCATGATTGTGGATGATCTGACCATTTCTGGACCATAAATTTACTTAATCTGGAGTAAATTCTGATCCACCAGTTTTCTGATTTTCTCATACATTGAACATATAAGTATTGCTGGAGGTTGTCTTGAATCTTGCTTGTAGATTATAGAAAATACTAATGTTGACCATGATTTTCAAAGGGCATATATGTACAATGTAAAACCACTACCAGTTGTAGTGATTTGATTTGAGAGTTCAGTTTATGTGAAATCACTCTAGCTCATGCTTGGATTGATTCAAAAAATTGGAAGATTGAATTTGGCTTGAAATCAAATGAGTCTTATTTCGAGCTTGAATTCCTGCTTTAATATTCCAAGCCTCAACCAGAATCTAGTCAAACCCAACAATCCAGGGTCCAAACTTTCACTGAAAAATGTCAAAAAAATAAGTTCAATTTTATATTAGGAAAATACTTAAGCGTGGAATGTTTACAATGAATTCGTCTTTGCCATATGTTACATACTTTGTAAGATTGACTGTTTGAATGCATGGGAATATTTTCCTCACAGAATGAGGCTGTTTTGAGGGCATGTTCTGAGCCACCTCCCTCAGAATTCACACGGACTGAAGTAGGGGAAATTCATGTCAAGGAGAACACGACTACAAGTATCCAAGATTAGCTGAAATGAATCTAAACAAGCACAAAATGGATACAATGACTTCATCTAACTTTTTGTTGCCGTCTTCAAACTTTAACTGCATTTTTAGACTCGGTCTAGAATCATGACTTTCATTCATGCAGGTCTTTACTTTTGTAGGATCAATTTAAGTGTCTATCAATTTGTAGCATTTGTGTCTTGTTAGCTTTCAGCTTGGACCTTGTCTAATAAGACAATTAAAATTCGTCCACATGTCTGATCTTTGCTTTCTTCAGTCATGATATCCTGAGTTGATTCCATGATCATCTTTATGTAATATTCGCCGCATTGTAGTGCTCTATGTGAAGATAAATTCTGCAATGTGATTAGAATGGGAAACTGAATCAAGAGTGTACTCAATTTTAGCACCTATGATTTTTGAAGTTTTTCTCTTATTCAAAATCATTCAAGCATGGTAGATGAAATTCAAATATGTAACTACCATTGTTTTCAGTTTTCAAATCTAGTATTCTGTTAATTTTGACCGTGGAGTTTTCAAATCTAGTAGGTTTCATATAAGGAATCTTTCCTCGCACCATCGCTGTCAGAGTTATAGAAAGGATGATACTGAACCCTCTGATTGAATAATGTGGTCCATTTTGGAGAAAACGAAGGTTGAACTAAAGCACAAATTCCATGTAGTCTCTTCAAACGTTAGAAGACCTATGTTAGCATTGAGAATTTTAGGGGAGAAATTTTTAGAATATCAAGCACGAAGTTGAAGATTTTAACTATATAATCTAGTTCTAAGTGCAGAGATATCTTATTATTCTTGTGCTGAAGCTAAAAATGCTAAATGACGTTAGATTTTAGATGGTCTGAATCATATCTAGACACTGAATTTCGATATCATATTTGGTATTGTTATTTTATAAACCTCATATGGTGTTGAGCTCTGAAATCCAATAATCTTGACCATGGGCAGTAGTAATATCCCCTGTGCAAAAAATCTGGCTTTGAATGTCTTGATTTTTGTGATGTCATTTTCTAGTTGGTATAAGATGGCAGCGTGGAGAAATTATGTATTCACACTGAAGGGGGGTACTACTGCTTTGATATTTCTCTGGGTAGATTCATATTTGATAAGGCCATTTATTTGAAATTTACTACAGAAATAAGATGTCATTGTTGCAGAGATCCTAAGCAACCCAACTTTGTGACTTTAATTTTATGAAGACAATGTACTTAATTTAGAGTAATATTGTTTATAGTGAGGACTACTGATAGTCATTTTACATGACATACATACGACAGTTTGTTATTTAATGCATGATGTAATAAAAAATTAGCACATTAATGTATTAAATAACAAACTGTCGTATATATGTCACATAAGATGATTGCATGTAATTCTCACCTTGGATAACATTATTCTTAGATTTATGGGTTTTTGAATTGGTCAACTTGCACAATTATTTATTTTCTTTATATGAAACCCAAAATTTCCAAACTCTTATAAAGAGCTGAACATCATACTGATGGGGCTCCCTTGTTTGTTTCTTTCTTTATTAGTGATTGACCTAATCAGGTGATGCTATAAAATGTTGGAGAGTGGTGCCTACCATGACAACCTGCCCACATCTACGTAGTCAGCAATACGCAACTCCACCCCACCCCACGCCATGGAGAGAGAGAGAGATATATATATATATATATAGAGAGAGAGAGAGAGAGAGAGAGAGAGAGGGTGACGTGAAGAACTCCAACAGCCAGCCAGCCTGACTTGGACGATTCTTAACCACTGTCACAAGAAACTGAAGTCGGCATTTTTTATATTTACATGTTTTATCTTAAACTTTTTTATAATAATTTTCTTGTCTTGGCATGTTATTAGGTTAATAGCTATGGACAATTAAGCATTTAATTGTGTTTTACTATGCCGTCCATACTCTCTTTAGCTTCCATTTGGCCCTTTTAACCTTGCATAGCACTAACAGTGCTTTATAGTTGAGTCAACAGACATACTTCTGTGCATGTCGGACACGTGTACGTCACGCCGTTTAATTAATTAAGTTTTATTAAGTATACGAAACCACAAGATTAAAAATATTTTTTGTGCTTAGTTAGGTCAAAGTTGTATTTTAGTTGAAGAATCTCGAATCCATGTTTGTGAAAGAAGAGATTGTGGGGTTTCTTTCTTTCTTTACAATTCAAGGAACCTACATGGATTTCTACCATTTATGGCCCCATGGAATTGAAATATTTGCAAGTGTTGGCCAATCAAATGATCAACTTACAAGAAAATAAATGGTTATCGTCCGTCTCTCTAATTTCACCAACCCGTCCTCAAATCTCAAAGTTTTAGTTTACTTTGTCCCCTTGACAAAACCTTGCTTGTGACCCTGGTACAGAAGACTGACTACTTTGACAAGTGGGTTAATCAGAGTGTTATCAAATTTAGGATTCCTAAAGGTTCTTGATAAAATTGGCTTTTGAAGGTTCCAAAGTTGGGCTAAGGAACCTCGTGCGAAGCTCATATTACACAGATTATGTTCTAATTCTTGTGCTTCGTAAAAGGAATTCTCTTTTGAAAAAGCCTGTTATATATATTATTATACATGTGCACATGCTCCGTCTCTTCTTTTACTAGCTTTCTTGATGAATGATTATATTCCTTTTGTTCAAGATTTGCATGGTGAAACAGTATAATTTCTCAAGATTACGAACAATTGCAGAACATGTAAATTTCTTAGGTTGTTCTCTGGGTTCAACAAGACATTTGGTGAGGGAATTAAATGTTATTTTGATGGGATCTATGATATTACATTGAGAGTTAGGGATGTGAATTCGTTTTGACAGTGGCAGAACTATTCAAACTACTGCTTTCTTCATGATCATCTGATTCATTGTTACTCGAAATCTCTGTAATCCCACTTGAACCCGAAGACGATGAAGCTGGAACTAGATTCAAATCAGTCCTCCCGTCCTTGGCCATAAAATCGTAGAAGACGGTCCTAGTATTCCCCGAAATGGCACCCCGACCACCATTTTGTTGTTGTGAAACCTCGTCCTCAGTTTTGTTGTTTCTCCTCTTCAAAAATATTCGGCAGAGAACCCAGTTTTCCTGCAGAAGATTGCCATTAACAGAGTCAGGACTGGTCGAGATTAATTGGAAAACGAAATATTAGGGAAATCTCACCTGTGCTAAGTTTTTGGTTTGTGTGTCTGTGTTTTGAGCATTGGCGAGGCGATATTCGTGCATAATCCAATCAGTTCTGCAGCCTTTTGGAGGCTTTCCTCTATAGAAAACCAGAGTTTTTTTCATCCCGACAACCTGGTGGCTCCTGGGACTTAAAATTTTTTTGTCCAAACCGGTTGCCTTCCAGTAGCCAGAACCAGTTGCCCTGTTTGATCGATTCCCATTCGGGTACTTGACCTCTCTGGTACTGAAAAAGTACCTCTCTAGCTCGGAATCACCTGTGCGTACTCAAACTCATAAATTAAACTGAAATTTTCTGATGAAAACCCAACATTTTGATTATCTAATTTGGGGTATGATTAACAAACCTGGCAAATTCCAAGGATCAGACTTGCAAACATCAACCTCTGGGATTATAGAAGCTGGCAAAGGATAGGAAAAGACCTTGCGCTTTAAGTATTGCACCACGAGCTCTTCATCAGTAGGGTGGAACCGAAATCCAGGAGGCAATTTAATCATACCACCATTTTTCACATAGTTAAGTTTCTCCATCTCTTCTCCTCTCCCTATTCAAACAACTACGAACTCAAATTTCAAACCCAAGAACAAGATTCTCTTCTTTAAGTTCTTGAAAGTGGAGAGTATATATACATACATGTATATATATAGCAAGAAAAGGAACAGGAACAAGAACAATAGATAACAGGAACAAGAAAAAGAGAGAGAGTTGAGAGGTTAAAGAGTGGGTATGTGAGAGGGAAAGTGAGGGATCTTTATACTAATGGGGATGTTGAAGAACAGGCTTTTTAGATAGAGAAGAGAATATAATATTTGATGAACCCATTTGGCGTAAAATAGACTCAATCCCCTTTCATGCTTCGACGCATTTTTTTAAGCGACATAAAAAATGGACATGAAAAAGTGAAATTCTTCACTTTAAAATTTCCTACAATTCTATCCTTCTTGTGTTCAAACCTCGTTTCCTAACGCTTTCTTTTTCTTGATCTCATCTTGTCCACTTCCCAACTCTTTATTTTATAACTAGGTTTTAAGTAGTGTCTAGAACGTCCTTTCTCGAACTTACAGCTTGTTTGGTTTGGATTAAAATTCGATTTTAATTTAAGTTAAAGTCAAATACTCAATATTAATGATATCTTTTATGAGTTCTATAACTTTTCAACCACACATTTCAAAAATTTCTATGACAATCTACTAAAAAAATTTAATTTTAATTATCATCAATCACCCTCTTAATAAGTATTTATGTTCGTGTTGAGTTTCAATTTTTTTTTTTAATTTTTTTTTTCTCCAAATTCATTTTCTCTTACACATTCTCTCAATAAAATAATTTTGTATGTAAATTAAAAAGAATTTTTTTTAAACTATACATTCTCCAAAAAATCATTATTACAAATCTCAATTTTTCTTTAACCTTTGTTCTTAGAAATTCATTTTGTCAAAACTTATTTTCAATCACATTCTTATATAAAATTATTTTATCGTAAATTGAGAAAAAATTTTTTTTTTTTTTAATCACACATTTTTTAAAATATTATTATTTAAGATACGTGGGGCTCAAACAGGGGTCGGGCATATGTTTTCTTCATTGTTAACTTTGGGGTAAAATTATTATGAACATAACTTTAGGAGTAAAGCAAAAGACTTCTGCAGTAAATAGTGGACGGTGGTAGGGCTATATTTGGTATTCCAAGTTTTGTTTCAAAAGTTGCAATTATGCCTCAATTTGAATTTTGATAAAGGCACACAAGTTTAATAGTTAAAATTCTCATTTTTGGTTTATTATAATGTTTATATCTTTAATTTTTTTTTCTTTGATTTCTTGTCAGTAACATACCATTAATTATAATATTTCGTCTTTAATAATGATTTCTGTCAAGATATTCTGTTTGCATGCTTCGAAATGAGAAAAAATATTTATTGTAAATTGTTTTTAAAAAATATGATGGGTAAATAACTCGCTTAAGCTCTTTTAACAAATTTTTTTGGACGAAAATCATAATGTACTAATTTAGGTTAAAAATAAGAATTACAATTTAAAAAATCGGGTTTGTGAACAAATATTTACTTGTTTAAAATATAGTGTTTCTTTATTCGAATTTTAAATTTCTTCTCCTAATAAATTAATAAACGGCATGCTCTTTACCACGATTATCTAGCTCAAGATTCCCTGAATAACAATTATTTAGCTTAAAAAAGGTCCAAAAGTAAACAAAAGAATCAATCCATTGTATTTTCCCTTTTTCATTCTTGTGTACACGAAATGTTTTTCTAACTTATACTATTTCTTATCAATATTATAAGCACACTACCAAATTAGCAAATCGACTACAAGAATCAAGAACAATTGATTATATGAAAGAAATAAAAAAAAAAAACTAGTTGATTTACAAACAAAATTGACTGATCGATTCTCAAACTTCTACTCGATTTATGATTCGTTGCTCTTTTTTTTTTTGGATTGAATTTCGAGCTAATTCTTGAACATGCAATTGTAACTCGATTAACTTGGTACAAATGGTTAGCAATAAATATGCTCTTTTTTCTATTTGGTATGAGGGGTCCTTGTAACCGAAAATAAGAAGCCAATTATCTTACGTTTAGGTTGAAAATAAGAGGATACAAGATAACAAAGGGCAAAACTGTCATTATCTTGACGTAGGGGTGGCGAGTGGGTGAGGGGAATAAAGTTGTGGGGTGCCACTTGCCCCCTAAACGACGGGCAATCACGTCGGATTGAAGAGTAACTGACAAATATGGCACGCTATGTCAAGATTAAAGATTTCCTCAAATCCGTTTTGGATCAGACAGCAATTTTAGTAGAAATTGTCAAACAACTCTCTCATCTTGAAAAGACTTACCCCTCTTTTTATCGATGGATGAATTAGTTTCGTGTTTAGCTTCTTTTCATGATGCAAATGTTGAATAAATAATTTAAGCATATGTTTGGTCCTAATTTTTCAAAATTTATTGTCAACTTTACATTTTTTCATGAAATAATATTATACGTTTACTTATTTTTAATCATGTTCAAAAAATACATTTTCTTATAAAAATTCTTCAAACAAGGGCTTAAGTGGTTTAGTTTTTAGATTTAGTAATTTAACGTTGTACAAAGTCGGCAAATCAAAATCTTGAATTCCAATCTTATAGTCGGACATTTATGAGAAATTTATGTAAAATCATTTGATGCAAGAATTTTGTCAAAAGAACATGTTACGGATTAAAAAATTTAACTGTTTAAACTTTTAGGTTTAACACGATTCAAGTCGACAAATCAAAATCTTGAATTTCAATATGATAGTTAGAAATTTATGAGAAATTTTGCGCTATGTAAAATTTATTTGGAACAACAATTTTGTAAAAAAAAAAAACATGTTACGAATTAAAAAATTTAATCGTTTAAACTCTTATATAATGTTTAACCCGATGAATTTGTCACCCTTGTCATGTGCTATATGTTAATTATTTATCTTCTTTTATGTAAAATTTTGTAACAACATTGACACAAATTAACATAGTAAAGATACACTATTAATCTTTAATAAATGTTTAAATAAGATGTAGTAGCTGGAAACACAAACCCAAAAGCTAGCAAGATGCTATTTTAACACTCTAAAGAATACATTAATTTAAAACATGTTTAAACTCTGTTTTATTTGATAAAAATTGATGAAATATGTGTTTAGAAGGCTCTTAAATGTGTGATTAAAATTAATTATTAATTTCGATTTAAATTTTGAATGAACTTTTCAATTGAACCAAATTGGAGCTTAATCTTTTATTCATGTCATGTCTTTATTTAAAATGAAAAGAAGTGGCATTTTCTTGAATAATATAAAGTGTTGGGGAGAAGTTTGGTAGTACAATATAAATGTAAGAAGATTATGAAGGTAACGTGGGACGGTTGAGGACTGGAGCCTCAAACATTGACAATTTGAAGCAGATTCCGTAAGGAAAAGGAGAACCCTTTTCTTGAAATACTTCGAAGAAAACTAGGAATCAAAAATGAAAAATTTACATTGGAAGTCACCAAACTTACAATTTATTTTCACTTTGGTTCATTTTATTTTGATATTTTTGTTTTGATTTGACTATTTTGTCTGTAACTATGACAAAAATTATCTGTCAGTCTCATGCAATTAATAAAGAGCTTGATCTAATGTTTGTTTGACATTAAATTAGTAATTTTTTTTTGTTATAAGGAAAACTCAAATGAATAAATTATAAACTTTAAATTTGTCCGATCTTGTTTCAAATTATTATAGAAAAGTAAAGGTTAATATAGTGTTCATGTTTTCTTTATCACTCAACGTATATTTTTGATTCAATAATGCCATTGCCTTCGTATTCTTGACCAAAACAGATGGCCAGTCTCACGAGATAAAATGCACGACTTAACGCTTGTTTGACATTAATAACTAACTTTTATAGATAAACAAAACTCAAATAATCCAATGGCCAGTCTCACGTGATAAAATGTTATTCTTCATTTCAATTAGTTTCGAGTCAAACGAGTACAAGTAAACGCATTTCTTCAAGTCTAATCATGAATTTTGGTGATTAAGACGTAGAATAATCTATTCGAAACAAAAATTGTATATCAAGTGATCAAATGGCATATGAAACAACTTTACGAGTTGGGTAGTCTCTACAAAATTTTCTTAAAAAATAATAAAATTGAAAAAGGCAAAGAGAAAAGAGATGAGGTTCTAACAAGCAAATCAAATTGTCTCTCTTCACCCCCCAACTTGCATATTGTGGGAAAAAGTTGGGCTTCGTACGGCAAATTGCGGCTGTTGTTTGCCTTGTCTGAATTATCTCTCTCTCTCTCTCTCTCTCTCTCTCTCTCTCTTTCTCTCTCTGAATTTTTCATATTTTTAATATGGTTTGATGGTTTGGGAGTCAAATGCGTTTGCGTGTGGGTGTCGAAGTTGAGGTGGGTGTTAACTTTTAAGCAGAAAAAAGGATAAAGAAAAAGAAACGTCAAAGCCTACAATTATTATCTTTTCATTAAAAATATGTTTGCTCACTCTCTCCTCTCTTCTTTTTTTGGTGTTTCCTATTCCTTTTAATATTATTCTTTTTCTTTTCTAAAGCTAAACGCCAACCCCTCCTACGCATACTCGTCTCATTATATTATTAAATAAATTTCGATAAAAATTAATAAAAATTTTATAGTGAAAAATTAATAAAAAAATATGGATCCTAGGTATGATTAAGGTCCCGTTTGGTATCTATTTTTCTCAAAATGTGTTTTTCTCTCTCTTCTTTTCAACCACACATTCTTTATTAAAATAATATTACACATAAATAAAAAAATTTCTTATTTTTCAACTACACATTTCCCATTAATTTACTATTTAAAAATGCATTTTTACATAAAAATGTCTCCCAAACACCCCCTAAAAATGAGATTAAACCAATAAATTTTAAAGAATATGTGCGAAACAGGAGTTAACCATCATTTTTATCGTAGCTTAAAATTATTTAGCATATAGACTATTTGTTTCTTTTGAAAATCATTATTTTCACAAAGCACTTGTGTGGCTAAGTTTTTTTTTAAAGGGTAATTATCATAAAACGTTCTTACTTTTCAATATTATTGTGCAAAATATTTCTACCTTTTATTTTTTGGCATTTTCATCCTTATTTTCACATTTCATTTTGAAAATTATCATTTTCATCCAATTTCTCAATAAAAAATATAAAATAACAAATATACCCTGCCAAAAACAAAAAAGGAATGAAAAACTAAAGAGCATATTGCAATCACACTCAAACTTCTTTAAAAAACGCAAGTGAGTCCAAATAAATTATTAGAAAGGTAATTAGCATAAGACATCTATACCTATCAATGTTATTGTGCAAAACGTGGATATATAAATTTTTTGATATTCTAACCCTTCTTTTTCACCCTTTATTGCGAAAATCGTCATTTTCATCTAATTTCTCAACAAAAAATATAAAATTATAAATATAGCCTCCTATTTAAATAAAATACAAAAAAGAAAAGAAAAATTAAAGAATAAATTGCAATCACACTTTCAAATTTTTTTGAAAAATGCAAGTGAGTCCAAATAATGTACAAAATGGACATACATATCAATTTTGCTGTATAGAATGTATCTACTTTTCATTTTTTATATTTTCACTCTTATTTTCACATTTTATGGCCAAAATCATCATTTTCATCAATTTTCTCAATTAAAAGTTGTAAAATGATGAATATATCCTTCTATTTAAATAAAATAAAAATAAAGAAATGAAAAATAAAAGAACAAATTTCAACTATATTACCAATTTTTTTTTTCAAAAAAGTACAAATAAATTTTAAATAAATATTTAAAAAACTGAAAAAACAAAATTTACTTTCTTCTTTTTTTTAATTATTTATTTGTACTTTTTCGAAAAAATCGGGAGTATAGTTGTAATTTGTTCTTTACCTTTCTTTTCTTTATTTTTTTATTTAAATATGAGGGCGTATATGTTATTTTACAGCTTTTAATTAAGAAAATGGATAAAAATAATGTTTTTACAATGAAATGTAAAAATAAGAGCGAAATGCCAAAGAATGAAACGTGTGGATGTTTTGTGCAATGATATTAAAAGGTGGAGACATTTTGTGTTGATTACTTTTTTAATAATTTATTTGAACTTATTTGCAATTTTTTAGAAGTTTGGAAATATGATTGCAATTTGTTCTTTGATATTTCTTATTTTTTTATTTTATTTAAATATGAGAATATATTTATAATTTTACATTTTTTATTGAAAAATTGAATGAAAATAATGATTTTCACATGGGTGAAAATACCAAAAAATGAAATGTATGAACGTTTTGCACAATAACATTGAAAAATAAGGCCGTTTATGCTATCCACCTTTTTTTCAAACTATCAAATGATGTTGCGCCACGTATCCCTCTGTTTTTAATCCCTGTTATCGAGCTTGTTTGTATAACATAATTGACTAATTTTATTATTAGAAAGAGAACGAGAAATCTCGTTTGTTTTTACAAGATATCTTTAGCTACTCATATTCTATTTTTCACTATATAGTTGATATCAAATTCACGCCATTGATGTGATATGCAACCTACTAAAAATTTCATCCTTTATTATAGGAGAATTATAAACAAATACAAGTATAGGTATATTGTGTACTTAAACTATTAAGAATAAGTAGAAATATATTCTTATACTATTGAGACAAGAAACATTATTGAAAATCACACCGACGTATGTATCAAGATTAAGTTAACAAGTTTTCGTACCAATCGTCCATTTATTACTTATGTATTTAACTAATACTAATCCCATATTGTCAATTAAAACTTTTAATTATTTAAATGGAAAATATATTATCTTACTTTGATCTATGCAATTATTAAGCCAAAAGAATTTACAAGCAAAAGCGAAATGGCTTCAATCATTTATGTATTATGCTCTTTTTCCATAATAGAATCATTACTTGCATGTTTCAACTTGCAATTGATATCTAATGCAAGAAATTGATTATATAATGGGCTGGACCAAAAACACTTTTTCTATATATATTACATTTTCATTAATCATATTAATGTAAGCCGTCAAATAAATATATAGTTAAATTAGATGAGCAGACAAGCTAATTGAATTATGAGTTGAACTGCATGTATAGAAGTCCTGTGCACAGAATTTGGTCAGACAACACACAGCATGGGATGGGTGGGTAATTTTTTGACATTATTTTATAACCTACATGGGGCCCATCATGTGAGTAATCTGGTGGACTTCTGTAGCCTCCTTTCTGTACAAAATGCTTAAACCTTGAATTATATACGCAACTACACAAGTAATTAAAAATATAACTATAATATAAAGCAAATTTCTAGAAAGTGAGAAAGAAATTCAAAAGTGACAATGATATCTATTGTTGAACACTGGATTCTTTGAGGACAAAAATTCCTTGTGGAAATAATTGCTTAATTTGTGGAACGAAATTTGATTGGAGCCCTTTTTTCTTCATTTTAAATCTAATTTTGTTAACCCTCTACAGGTCAAGCTATGTAGAAGATAGCCAAATTCAAGTAATAAAGAAATATTTAGGGCTTGTGTGACAAGTTTTTGATGAAAATTTTAGTATGATTTGATAAAAGTTAATAAAATGAGTGGTAAAAAAATTGTGAGTACCATAAAATCTGTGATTAAAATTGAAGTTTGATTGGTAGAAAAATTGATAAAATCTTAACAAAGTTCAATCAAACAAAACTTTATATGAGATATTTTTATTTTCTTTGCTTATTCAAACAAATTTAAAAAATAAAAAAATAAAAAAAATTCCTTATTGTTGTCACAATTTATGCACATGGGTCAAAAACTTTTGTTCATCGAAGTATTATGGGGGCAAGTGAATAGAAATTTTAACTTTAAGATTAATTGTCATATCTTTGATTCAAAAAGAAACAAAAATCTTTTGGCAAAATAAGTGGGACAGACTGTTGGCTATACGATTATGTACACGATTTTCTTCATTTTGAAACAAGAAACATCAGAAAACATTGTTTGATGAACATCATACCTAAAATACTTAATAGGAAGCTATACTTTCTTCGATTTTGGACGGTTTAATAAGGTACAAAAAGATGTTCTAGATGTTCTGTCAAGAGATAAATTTCACATCGAATAAAGATGATAACATAAACCAATTTTTAAAAGTTTGGACAACTTCTCTTAACGAGGTAAATCTTTTAAGATGGAACCCAAGTTTTTAACATGATGTCAGAGCCCTAGATATAATTCCACATCGAAAAAAATATAAACTTATTGACTAACTTATAAAGGCTGAGTTACTCTTTTTAATAGGGTTGACAAGAAATTCAATTCAATGAAAACTAAAAAAATGATCATATAAATTTCAAGATTGATCTGCTCAAACGAGTCATCATCTTGTGGAATAAATCTCACGTCGAATAAAAATGATAACATACGTCAACATATAAGAATTCAGATTACTTTTCTTAACAAAGTTAACCTTTTAATATAGGATTCAAATATTTAACAAGTTCCATAAAGAAATTAATTTAATTTAAAGAAACTAAACTAATAAAATGGACTAGATTATTACCTTTTTGGTAAGACGATTTTATGCTTGTACGCAAAATTTTAATTGTACCTTAAAATGTACAAACGTACACATTTTTATTGTCATAACTGGCAAAAGTCTCAAGAGATAAAAGGGTGGTTGGTTCCATTCTTTTTGAATGTGAATGCAAGCGGCTCACGCTTGGGAATAGAAACTTCCTCAGAAAGGGATTATATTCTGTTTTATACCGCAACGAAAAAATAATAATTTGGACGTGCGCAGTCAGCCCATTTCTTGTTCTACGTTTAAAATATAAATGACACGCTAAGAATTAAAAAATAGCTGATTGTAAGTTACAAAAATTTGCGATGGAGGTTCTGAATCTTTCAAAAAAGTACAGCGTAATTTCAAACATTTAAATCGTAATTGGA
>NW_019231846.1:24338-104840 GCF_002742605.1 Olea europaea var. sylvestris
TTTTTCTCCAAATTCATTTTCTCTTACACATTCTCTCAATAAAATAATTTTGTATGTAAATTAAAAAGAATTTTTTTAAACTATACATTCTCCAAAAAATCATTATTACAAATCTCAATTTTTCTTTAACCTTTGTTCTTAGAAATTCATTTTGTCAAAACTTATTTTCAATCACATTCTTATATAAAATTATTTTATCGTAAATTGAGAAAAAAAATTTTTTTTTTTAATCACACATTTTTTAAAATATTATTATTTAAGATACGTGGGGCTCAAACAGGGGTCGGGCATATGTTTTCTTCATTGTTAACTTTGGGGTAAAATTATTATGAACATAACTTTGGGAGTAAAGCAAAAGACTTCTGCAGTAAATAGTGGACGGTGGTAGGGCTATATTTGGTATTCCAAGTTTTGTTTCAAAAGTTGCAATTATGCCTCAATTTGAATTTTGATAAAGGCACACAAGTTTAATAGTTAAAATTCTCATTTTTGGTTTATTATAATGTTTATATCTTTAATTTTTTTTTCTTTGATTTCTTGTCAGTAACATACCATTAATTATAATATTTCGTCTTTAATAATGATTTCTGTCAAGATATTCTGTTTGCATGCTTCGAAATGAGAAAAAATATTTATTGTAAATTGTTTTTAAAAAATATGATGGGTAAATAACTCGCTTAAGCTCTTTTAACAAATTTTTTTGGACGAAAATCATAATGTACTAATTTAGGTTAAAAATAAGAATTACAATTTAAAAAATCGGGTTTGTGAACAAATATTTACTTGTTTAAAATATAGTGTTTCTTTATTCGAATTTTAAATTTCTTCTCCTAATAAATTAATAAACGGCATGCTCTTTAACACGATTATCTAACTCAAGATTCCCTGAATAACAATTATTTAGCTTAAAAAAGGTCCAAAAGTAAACAAAAGAATCAATCCATTGTATTTTCCCTTTTTCATTCTTGTGTACACGAAATGTTTTTCTAACTTATACTATTTCTTATCAATATTATAAGCACACTACCAAATTAGCAAATCGACTACAAGAATCAAGAACAATTGATTATATGAAAGAAATAAAAAAAAACTAGTTGATTTACACACAAAATTGACTAGTCGATTCTCAAACTTCTACTCGATTTATGATTTGTTGCTCTTTTTTTTTTTTTGGATTGAATTTCGAGCTAATTCTTGAACATGCAATTGTAACTCGATTAACTTGGTACAAATGGTTAGCAATAAATATGCTCTTTTTTCTATTTGGTATGAGGGGTCCTTGTAACCGAAAATAAGAAGCCAATTATCTTACGTTTAGGTTGAAAATAAGAGGATACAAGATAACAAAGGGCAAAACTGTCATTATCTTGACGTAGGGGTGGCGAGTGGGTGAGGGGAATAAAGTTGTGGGGTGCCACTTGCCCCCTAAACGACGGGCAATCACGTCGGATTGAAGAGTAACTGACAAATATGGCACGCTATGTCAAGATTAAAGATTTCCTCAAATCTGTTTTGGATCAGACAGCAATTTTAGTAGAAATTGTCAAACAACTCTCTCATCTTGAAAAGACTTACCCCTCTTTTTATCGATGGATGAATTAGTTTCGTGTTTAGCTTCTTTTCATGATGCAAATGTTGAACAAATAATTTAAGCATATGTTTGGTCCTAATTTTTCAAAATTTATTTTCAACTTTACATTTTTTCATGAAATAATATTATACGTTTACTTATTTTTAATCAAACATTATTGTTCAAAAAATACATTTTCTTATAAAAATTCTTCAAACAAGAGCTTAAGTGGTTTAGTTTTTAGATTTAGTAATTTAACGTTGTACAAAGTCGGCAAATCAAAATCTTGAATTCCAATCTTATAGTCGGACATTTATGAGAAATTTATGTAAAATCATTTGATGCAAGAATTTTGTCAAAAGAACATGTTACGGATTAAAAAATTTAACTGTTTAAACTTTTAGGTTTAACACGATTCAAGTCGACAAATCAAAATCTTGAATTTCAATATGATAGTTAGAAATTTATGAGAAATTTTGCGCTATGTAAAATTTATTTGGTACAACAATTTTGTAAAAAAAAAAAACATGTTACGAATTAAAAAATTTAATCGTTTAAACTCTTATATAATGTTTAACCCGATGAATTTGTCACCCTTGTCATGTGCTATATGTTAATTATTTATCTTCTTTTATGTAAAATTTTGTAACAACATTGACACAAATTAACATAGTAAAGATACACTATTAATCTTTAATAAATGTTTAAATAAGATGTAGTAGCTGGAAACACAAACCCAAAAGCTAGCAAGATGCTATTTTAACACTCTAAAGAATACATTAATTTAAAACATGTTTAAACTCTGTTTTATTTGATAAAAATTGATGAAATATGTGTTTAGAAGGCTCTTAAATGTGTGATTAAAATTAATTATTAGTTTCGATTTAAATTTTGAATGAACTTTTCAATTGAACCAAATTGGAGCTTAATCTTTTATTCATGTCATGTCTTTATTTAAAATGAAAAGAAGTGGCATTTTCTTGAATAATATAAAGTGTTGGGGAGAAGTTTGGTAGTACAATATAAATGTAAGAAGATTATGAAGGTAACGTGGGACGGTTGAGGACTGGAGCCTCAAACATTGACAATTTGAAGCAGATTCCGTAAGGAAAAGGAGAACCCTTTTCTTGAAATACTTCGAAGAAAACTAGGAAACAAAAATGAAATATTTACATTGGAAGTCACCAAACTTACAATTTATTTTCACTTTGGTTCATTTTATTTTGATATTTTTGAGGACTGGAGCCTCAAACATTGACAATTTGAAGCAGATTCCGTAAGGAAAAGGAGAACCCTTTTCTTGAAATACTTCGAAGAAAACTAGGAATCAAAAATGAAAAATTTACATTGGAAGTCACCAAACTTGCAATTTATTTTCACGTTGGTCCATTTTATTTTGATATATATATTTTTTTGATTTGACTATTTTGTCTGTAACTATGACAAAAATTATCTGTCAGTCTCATGCAATTAATAAAGAGCTTGATCTAATGTTTGTTTGACATTAAATTAGTAATTTTTTTTTGTTATAAGGAAAACTCAAATGAATAAATTATAAACTTTAAATTTGTCCGATCTTGTTTCAAATTATTATAGAAAAGTAAAGGTTAATATAGTGTTCATGTTTTCTTTATCACTCAACGTATATTTTTGATTCAATAATGCCATTGCCTTCGTATTCTTGACCAAAACAGATGGCCAGTCTCACGAGATAAAATGCACGACTTAACGCTTGTTTGACATTAATAACTAACTTTTATAGATAAACAAAACTCAAATAATCCAATGGCCAGTCTCACGTGATAAAATGTTATTCTTCATTTCAATTAGTTTCGAGTCAAACGAGTACAAGTAAACGCATTTCTTCAAGTCTAATCATGAATTTTGGTGATTTGACATTAATAACTAACTTTTATAGATAAACAAAACTCAAATAATCCAATGGCCAGTCTCACGTGATAAAATGTTATTCTTCATTTCAATTAGTTTAGAGTCAAACGAGTACAAGTAAACGCATTTCTTCAAGTCTAATCATGAATTTTGGTGATAAGACGTAGAATAATCTATTCGAAACAAAAATTGTATATCAAGTGATCAAATGGCATATGAAACAACTTTACGAGTTGGGTAGTCTCTACAAAATTTTCTTAAAAAATAATAAAATTGAAAAAGGCAAAGAGAAAAGAGATGAGGTTCTAACAAGCAAATCAAATTGTCTCTCTTCACCCCCCAACTTGCATATTGTGGGAAAAAGTTGGGCTTCGTACGGCAAATTGCGGCTGTTGTTTGCCTTGTCTGAATTATCTCTCTCTCTCTCTCTCTCTCTCTCTCTCTCTCTTTCTCTCTCTGAATTTTTCATATTTTTAATATGGTTTGATGGTTTGGGAGTCAAATGCGTTTGCGTGTGGGTGTCGAAGTTGAGGTGGGTGTTAACTTTTAAGCAGAAAAAAGGATAAAGAAAAAGAAACGTCAAAGCCTACAATTATTATCTTTTCATTAAAAATATGTTTGCTCACTCTCTCCTCTCTTCTTTTTTTGGTGTTTCCTATTCCTTTTAATATTATTCTTTTTCTTTTCTAAAGCTAAACGCCAACCCCTCCTACGCATACTCGTCTCATTATATTATTAAATAAATTTCGATAAAAATTAATAAAAATTTTATAGTGAAAAATTAATAAAAAAATATGGATCCTAGGTATGATTAAGGTCCCGTTTGGTATCTATTTTTCTCAAAATGTGTTTTTCTCTCTCTTCTTTTCAACCACACATTCTTTATTAAAATAATATTACACATAAATAAAAAAATTTCTTATTTTTCAACTACACATTTCCCATTAATTTACTATTTAAAAATGCATTTTTACATAAAAATGTCTCCCAAACACCCCCTAAAAATGAGATTAAACCAATAAATTTTAAAGAATATGTGCGAAACAGGAGTTAACCATCATTTTTATCGTAGCTTAAAATTATTTAGCATATAGACTATTTGTTTCTTTTGAAAATCATTATTTTCACAAAGCACTTGTGTGGCTAAGTTTTTTTTTAAAGGGTAATTATCATAAAACGTTCTTACTTTTCAATATTATTGTGCAAAATATTTCTACCTTTTATTTTTTGGCATTTTCATCCTTATTTTCACATTTCATTTTGAAAATTATCATTTTCATCCAATTTCTCAATAAAAAATATAAAATAACAAATATACCCTGCCAAAAACAAAAAAGGAATGAAAAACTAAAGAGCATATTGCAATCACACTCAAACTTCTTTAAAAAACGCATGTAAGTCCAAATAAATTATTAGAAAGGTAATTAGCATAAGACATCTATACCTATCAATGTTATTGTGCAAAACGTGGATATATAAATTTTTTGATATTCTAACCCTTCTTTTTCACCCTTTATTGCGAAAATCGTCATTTTCATCTAATTTCTCAACAAAAAATATAAAATTATAAATATAGCCTCCTATTTAAATAAAATACAAAAAAGAAAAGAAAAATTAAAGAATAAATTGCAATCACACTTTCAAATTTTTTTGAAAAATGCAAGTGAGTCCAAATAATGTACAAAATGGACATACATATCAATTTTGCTGTATAGAATGTATCTACTTTTCATTTTTTATATTTTCACTCTTATTTTCACATTTTATGGCCAAAATCATCATTTTCATCAATTTTCTCAATTAAAAGTTGTAAAATGATGAATATATCCTTCTATTTAAATAAAATAAAAATAAAGAAATGAAAAATAAAAGAACAAATTTCAACTATATTACCAATTTTTTTTTTCAAAAAAGTACAAATAAATTTTAAATAAATATTTAAAAAACTGAAAAAACAAAATTTACTTTCTTCTTTTTTTTAATTATTTATTTGTACTTTTTCGAAAAAATCGGGAGTATAGTTGTAATTTGTTCTTTACCTTTCTTTTCTTTATTTTTTTATTTAAATGTGAGGGCGTATATGTTATTTTACAGCTTTTAATTAAGAAAATGGATAAAAATAATGTTTTTACAATGAAATGTAAAAATAAGAGCGAAATGCCAAAGAATGAAACGTGTGGATGTTTTGTGCAATGATATTAAAAGGTGGAGACATTTTGTGTTGATTACTTTTTTAATAATTTATTTGAACTTATTTGCAATTTTTTAGAAGTTTGGAAATATGATTGCAATTTGTTCTTTGATATTTCTTATTTTTTTATTTTATTTAAATATGAGAATATATTTATAATTTTACATTTTTTATTGAAAAATTGAATGAAAATAATGATTTTCACATGGGTGAAAATACCAAAAAATGAAATGTATGAACGTTTTGCACAATAACATTGAAAAATAAGGACGTTTATGCTATCCACCTTTTTTTCAAACTATCAAATGATGTTGCGCCACGTATCCCTCTGTTTTTAATCCCTGTTATCGAGCTTGTTTGTATAACATAATTGACTAATTTTATTATTAGAAAGAGAACGAGAAATCTCGTTTGTTTTTACAAGATATCTTTAGCTACTCATATTCTATTTTTCACTATATAGTTGATATCAAATTCACGCCATTGATGTGATATGCAACCTACTAAAAATTTCATCCTTTATTATAGGAGAATTATAAACAAATACAAGTATAGGTATATTGTGTACTTAAACTATTAAGAATAAGTAGAAATATATTCTTATACTATTGAGACAAGAAACATTATTGAAAATCACACCGACGTATGTATCAAGATTAAGTTAACAAGTTTTCGTACCAATCGTCCATTTATTACTTATGTATTTAACTAATACTAATCCCATATTGTCAATCAAAACTTTTAATTATTTAAATGGAAAATATATTATCTTACTTTGATCTATGCAATTATTAAGCCAAAAGAATTTACAAGCAAAAGCGAAATGGCTTCAATCATTTATGTATTATGCTCTTTTTCCATAATAGAATCATTACTTGCATGTTTCAACTTGCAATTGATATCTAATGCAAGAAATTGATTATATAATGGGCTGGACCAAAAACACTTTTTCTATATATATTACATTTTCATTAATCATATTAATGTAAGCCGTCAAATAAATATATAGTTAAATTAGATGAGCAGACAAGCTAATTGAATTATGAGTTGAACTGCATGTATAGAAGTCCTGTGCACAGAATTTGGTCAGACAACACACAGCATGGGATGGGTGGGTAATTTTTTGACATTATTTTATAACCTACATGGGGCCCATCATGTGAGTAATCTGGTGGACTTCTGTAGCCTCCTTTCTGTACAAAATGCTTAAACCTTGAATTATATACGCAACTACACAAGTAATTAAAAATATAACTATAATATAAAGCAAATTTCTAGAAAGTGAGAAAGAAATTCAAAAGTGACAATGATATCTATTGTTGAACACTGAATTCTTTGAGGACAAAAATTCCTTGTGGAAATAATTGCTTAATTTGTGGAACACAATTTGATTGGAGCCCTTTTTTCTTCATTTTAAATCTAATTTTGTTAACCCTCTACAGGTCAAGCTATGTAGAAGATAGCCAAATTCAAGTAATAAAGAAATATTTAGGGCTTGTGTGACAAGTTTTTGATGAAAATTTTAGTATGATTTGATAAAAGTTAATAAAATGAGTGGTAAAAAAATTGTGAGTACCATAAAATCTGTGATTAAAATTGAAGTTTGATTGGTAGAAAAATTGATAAAATCTTAACAAAGTTCAATCAAACAAAACTTTATATGAGATATTTTTATTTTCTTTTCTTATTCATAAGTTCTATCAGGTTGCTATCTCGAGGAAAAACAAATTTAAAAAAAAAAATTAAAAAAAATTCCTTATTGTTGTCACAATTTATGCACATGGGTCAAAAACTTTTGTTCATCGAAGTATTATGGGGGCAAGTGAATAGAAATTTTAACTTTAAGATTAATTGTCATATCTTTGATTCAAAAAGAAACAAAAATCTTTTGGCAAAATAAGTGGGACAGACTGTTGGCTATACGATTATGTACACGATTTTCTTCATTTTGAAACAAGAAACATCAGAAAACATTGTTTGATGAACATCATACCTAAAATACTTAATAGGAAGCTATACTTTCTTCGATTTTGGACGGTTTAATAAGGTATGAGAAGATATTTTAGATGTTCTGTCAAGAGATAAATCTCACATCGAATAAAGATGATAACATAGACCAATTTTTAAAAGTTTGGACAACTTCTCTTAACGAGGTAAATCTTTTAAGATGGAACCCAAGTTTTTAACATGATGTCAGAGCCCTAGATATAATTCCACATCGAAAAAAATATAAACTTATTGACTAACTTATAAAGGCTGAGTTACTCTTTTTAATAGGGTTGACAAGAAATTCAATTCAATGAAAACTAAAAAAATGATCATATAAATTTCAAGATTGATCTGCTCAAACGAGTCATCATCTTGTGGAATAAATCTCACGTCGAATAAAAATGATAACATACGTAAACATATAAGAATTCAGACTAATTTTCTTAACAATGTTGACCTTTTAATATAGAATCCAAATTTTCAACATGTTCCATAAAGAAATTAATTTAATTTAAAGAAACTAAACTAATAAAATGGACTAGATTATTACCTTTTTGGTAAGACGATTTTATGCTTGTACGCAAAATTTTAATTGTACCTTAAAATGTACAAACGTACACATTTTTATTGTCATAACTGGCAAAAGTCTCAAGAGATAAAAGGGTGGTTGGTTCCATTCTTTTTGAATGTGAATGCAAGCGGCTCACGCTTGGGAATAGAAACTTCCTCAGAAAGGGATTATATTCTGTTTTATACCGCAACGAAAAAATAATAATTTGGACGTGCGCAGTCAGCCCATTTCTTGTTCTACGTTTAAAATATAAATGACACGCTAAGAATTAAAAAATAGCTGATTGTAAGTTACAAAAATTTGCGATGGAGGTTCTGAATCTTTCAAAAAAGTACAGCGTAATTTCAAACATTTAAATCGTAATTGGATTGTGATATACGTACAAGTACTACGGGTTCCCGTACCAATCACTCATATACGTAGGGTGGATGGGTGGGGTTCTGAATCTTTCAAAAAAGTACAGCTTAATTTCAAACCTTTAAATCGTAATAAATACGTCATAAATTTTTCAAAAAAGTACGAGTACGATAGACGGACATATGAATGATTTTCGTAAAAAAATTCGTTAGTTGACCAAAAATCAAGTTGTGACCATCTTTAAAAAGGATGAAATGGTGAGTATATATATTTTTATGTTAAAAACATTAAATAAAAAGAAAGAAATTAATAATAAAAATATTTATTCCTCTTCCTCACTCAACCCACCTCTGATCAGAATCCATACATGTTTTTTCTTCCCCATTTCTCATCTGTCTTTCTCTCTATACCTTGTTTATTGAAAAACAACGATGACATCCTTGTTATTGTGAACATAAATTAAAGCGATTAATTTTTTTTTTCATAAAGCATCTAAACAAAAATTTTTTCGATTTAAAATCACAATTTAGAAAACAAGTAAAACATATATAGAATAAGTTAAATAATAAATATTAGTCTAACATCTCATGTTAAAATCTATCTATTAATACATTACAAATATTACAATTACAAATCAAAGTACTATTTTTTTAATCATTATAATGCAACAACATGATAGAAATAATTTAGTTATAACCTCGTAGTAGATACTAATTAACTCAACAACTCCCATTGTAACAAATGATTCATTCTTCTACCAATACTTTTTCGGTCGATCATGTCGTACCGGATTTGCCTAGTACGATTTATTTGGCTGGTATGATTTGCAGGCTATTGCATCAGTTTGAGGGTTTACCCAGTGCCACCTGAAAGATAGCGGTTATGAGTTCCCCCGTCATAAAAAAAAAAAAAAAAAAAATGATTCATTCTTAACATGAAGATAAGAATATAGGATATTATAAGTAAAACTAAATGATATAACAAGTAACAAAAGAAAAAGAATGGAAAGATTAAATATGATAATACCCTTAACAACTTTTTCTGGTCGTTCAATGCTTTCATCTTATTCAAATATTGACAAATCACGATAGATTACTTGTTACTATACAACCAATTCTTAGTACAAATACCACTTCAACCATCTTTACACTCAACAAACTCATAAACAAATTAAAAATTCGATCATTGAATGCACACTCAAAATGATTTAAAATAGCCCAACACAAATCAAAATGAAATCAAAATAATTAACAGTAAAATCTATCGACTAAGTAAACAATTAAATAATAAATTAAGTAACCTGACCAGAAAATTAAGATTTAAATAAAACAAAATGTTCAGCTAAAAACTTTCGGGAGTCCAGCATAAATCAAAACAAAACAACACACTAATAAAATATATAGCAAAAAATTATTAAAAATACAAATAATTTGGGTAAATTAACCTAGAAAATTGAGCCGAAACCGGAGAAAATAATTAGTAGAGGAAAAGAAATACTGAGAGTTTGATTTAAAATTTAGATTCAATTGTTTACTAAGGAATCAATAAATATGGTTCAACAACAATTGTTCAGCACTTCAACTAATTTGAGGTTCTTATATTCTCAATTGGAATGACGAATGGGTAATTGAGTAGGTTTTAATTAATTGTTGGGATGTATAATTATCTAACTCGCTATTGAGTTTAATTGGATTTAATTGAATTGTATCTAATATGAATGTATCTTTTTAATTGTTATGTGTTTAATTTTAATTGGATAGGTTAAAATTTAAATTAATTTGTCTTCAAATTTTATTCTTGTAAACGGTTTGCAAAAATTGAAATATAAACTAAACACTTTAAAATGGTTTGGCTCGATTCGGTTCAAAACCAAAATATTAATGGATCCAAATCAACGATTTCCTTAAAAAAAAAAAATAATAAATAAATAAATAAAGAGGCTGTTTCGAATCGATTTTGTTGTTCAATCCTGAATATTAAAGGCCGCAAGTACATTTCACAGAACGTGTTCTACCATTCCACCCTCTCCGACATAAAACCATTGCCTTACCCACAAATTACATTATTAACTACCCTTCTAGAGTAGAGTTTTCTCTGGGTGCAATTAGGGCTGTAAATAGATCGAATTTGCCCAAATTCGATCTGAACTATTAAGAATAATTATCCAATTCAATCCAATGGATATTTAATTGTTAAACCATATTCGATTTGCTATCTTATCGGATATTTGATCTGAGTTTGAAAAAATTAGAAAGATAAAAAAAATTTATATTAATCAACTTCTAAACCCTAAAATTAAAAGGTTTAGATAGCTTTTTACCTAATTCTTGGCCAACCTATTTATAGATTGTAAATTTTATCTATTCTAGTGAGCATTCAATGTAGAAAGTAAGAAGCTGAGAATAATGAAAGCAACTCCAACTATTAGCTCCTTTGGTTGTTTAATTTATAAAATAAATTAATTATTATTTTTATCTTATTTTAATTAATAAAAAATTAAATCTCTTCAAATATTTCAATTAACAATATTATACTATTATTATTATTTGAAATTTATGTGCAAAGTATAATACAAGTTTCAAAATCCATCTCCCATTAATTTTATTGGGTTCGGATCAACCCATTGGCAGCCCTAGGTGCAAACTGCAAAGAATACATGTTCGGCCTGAGGTTTCAGTGGGGTCCCCTTTCTTAGACGGTGTCGTTTTCATGGCCTTGGTGTTGAGGTATCTATTAGTGGTGACATTATCGTAATGAGTGTAGAGGTGGATAGAAAAAGTAGCATAAAACTGTTGAACTCTACAACCTACAGCCCCTTCACAAAGGAGGGGGCCCGCGCATTTTTTTTATTAGCGTGAGCTCCCTCCTTTGTGAGAGGGCTGTAACCCGTGCTGTGTATCGAGCTGTGCACACAGCGCGGTTCTAAAAAATAAACAAATAAGTGTTAAGAAATAAATAAAAATTTTAGGGAAGCAACAAATGAATTAGGAAAACTCGGCTTGAGTCAATGCCTCATGACAATGACTGTATGAGCAGTGCAATCTAGCCTCGAAACATTTTACCTTTTTGCATTTGCGTCAACCAAATATGTATAAATTGCATTTTCAGGTAGAATTTTATTTTATTTTTTTTAAATGTAAATGTACATCTTCTTTTTTACATTCACAAGGGGCAAAAAGTGAATTTAAATATTTTAATTGGAGCAGAATTTAAATTTAGGTCCACCGAAATGTAAATGAGAATACAAAAGCGATTTAAAAAATACCAATTTTATATCACGATTGGAGATACTTTAAGCATATACGAAAGTAGTCTTGGGTCATAATATAGTTGAATAATTCGGCCCAGAAATTTAGTGGGCCTTCAATCACCTCAGATACCTTTCTTCTGGAAAAATTTATTCCCCATTTACTGGGGTTGACATTTAAAGTAATAAATTCTCTGTTATCGTTTTCTTCTTCTTTAGACTTTAATCTTTGATATTCTCTCTTTATCTTTCCTTTTCAAAGATTTTAATGTCAACTGAAAGATGAATAGATTCTCCTACATTCTTTTGTTACAAATTCAGTTGGTTAATCCAATGGGCTAAATTTGACATATACAATAGGTTGGACTTAAACAGCCCAAATTAATAGGCTTCTGAGCTCATCCAACTAGCTAAATTTTGTAAATGACCCATCCCCAGTTAGCAAGCCACCCATGCCCTTGATGATGACCCACTCAGTTATAAATCAGTTTGAAATCAGCTCAACCCGGTTCACAAGTTGGTTTATCATAATAAACAGGCCGTATTGGACTTGATTGTCTAGTCGACGGCCTGTAATGGTTGACCATATTGTCCCGATCCGTTGATTTTTCTTTTCAAATTCCTGGATCAACTTAGTAATTGACTGTTTAATTCATGCTTACTGTCAAGGCAAAATGTTTTGATGCACTTTTTTAAACACTGAATTGAAAAATTATGGGTTGGAAGAAGGATTGGGGTAGGCATGTTTCCAAACTTCAGCCACGTTCAAAGTTATATAATATTTTTGTATAAGGATGAGTTCTTAGGAGGGTGGATGAGTTCTCCTTGTGTCCCATGAATTTAATTAACTTTGTTAGAAATCAAATGTCATGTAATCATTGTTTAGTATAAATTAAGAATTTGTTTGAAGTTCATGCCATCATTGTTTAATATAATTGTAAATAAAGGTTTGCTTGAGTCTCATTTTTTTAGAAAAATAAATTTCGTAATGGTGATTTTTTGATAAATGTGTAATAAAAAGAAAAAATAAATTGAATTAATTCATAAAAATATTTTATTGAAAGAATGTGTAGTTGAAAATGAATTTTAAAGAATATAGCTATAAAGGGCTAAGTCACCGTGCTCACTATTTTAGATAGGACTTACATGGTCCAAATTAATGGGCTTTGGAGTTGACCAGATAGATTATATTCAATCGATTAGATTATCATTTTGGGGGGTTTTGACTAAAAATGGATTTCACGAATTTTATGAAGTGAAAATGGGAATTTTGAAATATTGTATGAATGCTAAATAGTATCGTTGAAAATTTAAGGATATAGTTTTGTAATTTATTTATTTCAAGGTGATATTGTTTAATTTCCTCGTGCGGGAACTTGAAACGGACCATTCTCAATTAATACAAAACTAGTTATATTCATTTGGGAAAATTATATAGAAACATATATTTAAATATCAATTTTTATAAATAAGGAGGATTAACTTTAAATTCAAAATTAGGAGATAAATAAGGTTAATCAAAATTTAAAAAAAATAAATTAATTAATTTGTATACTCACCTCAACCTAGGGATGTAAACGAGTTGGGTCGAGCCGGCTCACCAGCCTAAAGTTTCGGCTCGGGTTCGGCCCGGTTAAAATGGCCGAACTTTTTTGCAGGCTCGAGTCGGGCCGAGCCAAAAAAATAGGCTCAGAGCTTGGGCTTTTTTTGGGCCAAGCCGTGCAGGCTTTTTTTTTTTTTTTTTCCTCTCTTTCTCATTCCCCTAAACTGTTGCTTTCAGCCTCAAAATTTTAATTTTAATTTTTTTTTAAAAAAAGCTCGCAAGTTCATGGGTCGTCTGGGCAAAACCCGTGTTCCCAAAATGGGGCTCGGCCCGAGCCCCGAGTCGAGCCGGCTCGAGCTTTTCCCGAGCCAAGTCACGGGCGGCCCGAGCCAGCGATCCCAATTGCCATCCCTACCCCAACCCCACCCAACCACACTACGTGTCAAGGACCGCAGCTTTATTTAGCCCCTTGACACAATCGCAGTCGCAGTTTACCCAACTTCGACCGCACATTATAAATATTAGTTTGAGTTTGAGTTGTAATTTTATTTTCATTGTAATAGTTATTTCAGTTTTAAAATAGTTATGATATTAGTAAACTTTTAGTATGATTCATCGTCATTTAAACATCTACTCCTGTCACTTAGATTTTTATTTAGAATGCTATTTTAGGATGAGGTATTAGTCATTCAAAGATCTTTCAAGCTCACTGGTGTCCGCCCCCTGCACCAGCAATTGTAATTTTCTGCTTTCGTTAATTGTAATGTTCAGTTTTCATCAATCAGTGTTCAATTTACTTACAAAGCATTCAAATTCTCTGTTGTAAACTTTCTACAAAATTGTAATCAAATGTTCTTTCGTCCAGACGCAATCGAGAAAAGGCGAAAGTAGTCTAGCGGAGCAGACTATTGTAGCACGGTATCCCATTCTGTGCTAAGAAGAAAGGCATCTTGTGAAAGTTGGTATCAGAGTTGCGGCTCACGACCCTCGATAAGAAATTTATGGATCCAATCATATCATACACCACTGAGGTGGGAGAGCCTCAAAATAAGAGTACTACTAAATAGCACTTGGATGCGTTTGATGAGACAACTACTCGGTTGTGCTATGCCGTTGACGGTCTCGTGGAAAAAGTCGAGATGGCAGAATCTGAGATTCGTGGATTACACATCCAATTGGATGAAAGTCAAAGGGCTTGCGCAGGAATGACTGAAACTGCTACAATCATTCCTGATCTGTAGGATGAAATGGAAGCATGGAGAGCTCAATTACGAGTACTCCAACATGCGGTGGGCAGTGGGCAAGCTCCTGTACCTGAGTATGCTCCTAGACTCAGAATTCTTGAACCGTGTACCTACGGAGGGGCACGTGATGCAAAAGAAGTCGAAAACTTCTTGTTTGACATGGATCAGTACTTTCTCACAACTTCGATCGAAGAAGAAGCTAGAAAGGTAACCACAACTACTAGGTATCTGGGTGGAGATGCAAAACTATGGTGACGAACCAAATATGTCGACATTCAGGCCAAAAGGGTCCGAATAGATTATTGGGATCTTCTCAAAGAAGCGATCACATAGCAGTTTTTCCCAAAAAATGTCGAGTATCAGGCTTGACGAGACTTCGAGACCTGAAACATACAGGCTCTATCAGAGAGTATGTGAAAACCTTCTCAGGGCATATACTGAATATTCGAGATATGTCAGAAAAAGATAAGCTCTTCACCTTTATGGAAGGGTTCAAATCGTGGACACGCACGGAACTTCGGAGACAAAAGGTTACTGATTTGACCACGGCCATGGGAGCCGTCGAATGTTTGAGCGACTACCAAACGAAATCCTAAAAAGATCGACCTTCGGGGAGTAACCAAGAAATTGGAGGTGGTAACAGACCTTACAGACCCAACTCGAACCCAAATGGGGGAGAGCGTTACTCTCAGAATAAGGGAGGAGCCTATCAAAGCACCCGTGGCTTTCAGGAAAATTATCATAATAGCCGTCAAGGAAATTATAACGGCAGCAACAGTAACAACTGGAACAAAGAAAAAGCAATGGAGGCGAACAGATGCCATTCCCAAATTGATGTGCTTTTTATGCGAAGGACCTCATCAATGTCGGAATGTCCTCAGAAACTAATGGTAAATACATATTGTCAGCTAGCACGTGGCGGGTCAAGTTCAAAGCAAGAGACCGCACATGCTAGTTGTCATGGTGAGACCGACTTTGAAGAGAATGAGGATGTAGTTGGGGCATTCTCACATCGGTGCAACACACTGTTGCATTGGGTTGCTGAAAATGATGATGTCTCCTTGAAGGCAAGGATGGAAGAAGCGAAGGCTCGAATTTGTAAGGTCAAAGGCTTAATGTACATTGATGAGAAGATCAACGGGAAGCCTATCCGATCTATGGTGGATACTGGTGCTACCCACAACTACCTTACATGTACTGAAGTAGAGCGACTCGAACTTGTTCTGAAAAAAGGTAGTGGGAAAGTCAAAGCAATCAACTCCGCTGCTCTGGAGTGGCGAAACTAGTGTTGATCAAAACAGGTCCCTTTGAGGGAAGGACAAATTTATCTACAGTTCAGATGGATGATTTCAAGCTTATTCTAGGATTGAAATTTCTTCGGGATACTAAGACGGCAGTGTTGTCGTATTTCGATTCGTTAATGATGATGAGTAATAAGCTATGTGTTATCCTTACACAAGTTGGGAAGATGAGCGAGAAGAGTATCTCAGCCATGCAATTCAGTAAGGGTTTCAAGAGAAATAAACTTTCATTTTTGTGCACTCTTCGATTAGAGGAGATCGAAGAGGCGACTGATCCTATTCCAAAACCCGTTAAAGGCTTATTCGGGAATTTGAAGACATCATGCCGGATGAATTACCAAAGAAATTACCACCAAGAAGGACGATTGATCATAAAATTAAACTTATTCCAGGCGTTAAAGCTCCCGCCAGGATACCATACCGTATGTCTCAGCCTAAACCTGAAGAGCTTAAGAAGGAACTGGGAGAAATGTTGGAGAGTGGAATCATTATACCTGTGAAGTCACCATACGAAACTCCTGTGTTGTTGCAGAAAAAGGTCGATGGTTCTCTTAGAATGTGCTGTGACTATTGAGCATTGAACAAGATCATTGTGAAGAATAGCTATCCTATCCCACTAGTTGCGGATTGCTTCGATCGACTGAGTCGGGTGAAGTATTACACAAAAATTGATCTTAGGTCTGGATACTGGCAAGTTCGAATTAAGGAGGGAGATAAAGAAAAGACTACGGTGATAACTAGATATGGAGCCTTTGAATTTAAAGTGATGCCTTTTGGTTTGACAAACGCTCTAGCAACGTTTTGTATTATGATGAATCAGGTACTTCATAGGTTCTTAGATGATTTTGTCGTGGTGTACTTGAACGACATAGTAATCTACAGCGAGACATTGGAGAAACATGTCCAACACGTGAGGCAAGTTTTTAATCAGCTACGGGAGAATGAACTCTATGCCAAACCGTATAAATGCTCATTTGCTCAGACATCTATCAGTTTCTTGAGTCACATCATTGAACAGGCAAAATTCGCATGGATTCGAAGAAAGTTACAGCCATCAAAGATTGGCAATGACCAAAAATCATACATGATGTACGTTCATTTCTTGGGTTATGCAATTAACAATCGAAGATTTGTGAAAGGCTACTCAGAAATTGCACTGCCACTTATTGAATTGACAAAGAATGATAAGGACTGGGATTGATCATCCCAGTGTCACTCTGCTTTTGAAAAGTTGAAGAAGTCCATGTGGACGAACTCAATTTTAGCCTTACTGGATATGCCTAAACTATTTGAAGTTCATACAGATGCTTCAGATTTTGCACTTTGTGGAGTCCTTATGCAAGAAGGACATCCGGTAGCATATGAAAGCCGAAATTTAAACCAAACAGAACATCGTTACTCAGCGCATGAAAAGGAATTGTTGGCAGTAGTCCGTTGTCTCGAAAGATGGCCTCACTATTTGCTTGGGTCTCCATTTATTGTGAAGACAGATAACATTGCGGTTAGTCACTTCATGTCCCAGCCAAAACTATCGAGTAAGCAGGCTCATTGGCAGGAATTTCTTTCAGAGTTCAATTTTATGCTGGAGTATCATTTCAGATCTAGTAATCATGTTGTTGATGCTCTTAGTCGACGGGCCAATTTGGCTGCCATTTGCTCCGTTGCTGCTCTTTCAGGGAGCGCTGTCACCACGAACACAAGAGACCAAATTCGGGCACTTATGGAGAAGGACCCGGCTACTCAATATTTGATCAACCTCATCAAGTAGGGTAAAACTAGATAGTTATGGCTCAATGGAAAACTAGTGAAGACAAAGGGAGACCGCGTATATGTTTCTAAGGGCGGAGATTTGAGGAAATCACTAATTACAGAACGTCACGACACGATTTGGGCAGGGCATCCCTGATAAAAACGCACTTGTGCACTACTGCAACTTGTATACTACTGGTCTCAAATGCAGGATGACATTACAACCTATGTAAAAACTTGTCTTATTTGTCAGCAAGATAAGGCAGATTATCAGAAAAAGGTGGGCTTGCTGGAGCCCCTTTCCGTCCCAACCCGACCATTCGAAAGTGTATCGATGGACTACATTATTGGGTTGCCAAAAGTTGAAGATTTAGGCAATATCATCGTCGTGATGGACCGTCTATCAAATTACGTGACTTTCATTGTAGCGTCTAAGTATGTATCCGCAGAAGAGACATCTCAACTCTTCTTCAAACATATTGTCAAATACTAGAGACTGCCTAAGGACATCGTCAGTGATCGAGATCCTCATTTTACTGGCATATTTTGGACTGAGTTGTTCAAACCTTTTGGTTCAACTTTGAGTATGAGTTCTAGTTTTCACCCACAATCTGATGGACAGACGGAGCGTTTCAATTTCATGCTAGAAGAACATCTCCGGCACTTTATCTCTACTTCGCAGAAAAATTGGTTGAAACTTTTGGATGCGGCTCAGATTTGCTTCAATGCCCAAAAGAGCTCTTCCACCAATAAGAGTTCTTTTGAGATTGTTACTGGCCAGCACCTGCTATTCTCTCATACAGTGGACATCGAACAAAGTACCAAGTCTCCTCAAGTGAAGAACTTTTCTCAAGAATGAAAACGAAATATTGAAATTGCTCGGAGTTATCTTGAGAAAGCTCAAAAACGGTACAAAAAGTCTGCTGATCTAAAGCATCGTTTCTTTGAATTCAATGTTGGAGATCTGGTAATAGTTAAACTTCTTGACAGAAATGTGTACAAACTGAAAAGAGCGAAGGACTCAAGATTAGCGCCAAAATATATTGGACCATTACCCATCTTGAAGAGGATTAGAAGAGTTGCATACAGAGTTGAACTCCTTTATGGTGTAAAATCCACAAGGTTCTTCATATTAGTGTGCTGAAGCCATACTTTGCATATAAGGAGCACGCATCTAGAAATGAGCCAAAGCGACCTGTGTTTGAACTGAAGAAAGCTGGAAAGAAGGTTGCTGAAGCTATTCTTGACCATCGAATCACTCGAGCTTCTAGAAAAAATCATCAAGAGTACTTGGTGAAATGGATTGGATGCAGCAGCGAGGAGAATACTTAGGAAAGAGAAAAGGACCTTAGAGCCTTCAAATCATTAATTGAAGCATATCATACATTGATGGCACCGAGGACATCACTAAAACAAATGGGAGAGAATGTCAAGAACCGCAACTTTATTTAGCCTCTTGACACAATCACAGCAGCAGTTTGCCCAACTTCAGCCTCACATTATAAATATTAGTTCAAGTTTGAGTTGTAATTTTCTTTTCATTGTAATAGTTATTTCAGTTGTAAAATAACTTTGATATTAGTAAACGTTTAGTATAATTCCTCGTCATTTAAACGTCTACTCTTGTCACTTAGTTTTTTGGTTCAGAATGCTATTATAGGGGATATTAGTCATTCAAAAATCTTTCAAGCTCACTGGTGTCCGTCCCTTGCACGAGTAATTGTAATTTTCTGCTTTCGTCAATTGTAATGTTCAGTTTTCATCAATCAATGTTCAATTTACTTTCAATGCATTCAAATTCTCTGTTGTAAGCTTTCTACAAATTTGTAATCAAATTTTCTTTCGTCCCGATGCCACCGAGAAAAGGTGGAAGGTAGTCTAGCAAAGCAGACTATTGTCGCACAGTATCCCTTTTTGTGCCAAGAAGAAAGGCACCCTGTGAAACTAAGTCACGCCACGCCACGCCACAAAACCCCCAAATCATTTTCCCATCTTCTCTCTCTTATCCATTACCCATTTTCTCTCTACTCCCTCTCTTTCATTGACTCCTTTTTGACGCGAACCCATATAAAAATAGTAGCTACGAAATCGACACGAGATTGAATCAAACCCAAGAAAGTCAAGAATCAATATTTAGAATTTGACTAAAAAATTTTCAACCAAGTAATTGATAAAATCTTCGACAATATGTTGACCCCTTGATCATAAGATTCTCACTCAGATTGTTTGGATGCTACAAGAAAATAATTTTTGATGAGTTCGAAATTTAGTTCAACGAAGAACAAGGAATTAAAAGCAAAATTGCTTACAAAATAATTCTCTCTAATTGAATGAATGAATTAATGTTGCACGTTTACAATGACATAATGAGTCATATTTATAGAAAACCCATAAAACCTATTTAAAAATGGAATTAAAGTCTAATAATACTAAATGTTATCATAAACTCGAGTTCCAGCATAAATAAAACATTTCGTATACCTAGTTAAAACGAAGTCAAATTCTAAGGATTATAAAGATACAAAAAAATATAGAATTTTAACTAAATTAGGAGATTTTTGCGAAAATTTAGAAAAATTGCATTTGGCTTGAAATTATGCGATTTCATAGTACATTTGAACGTGGTCACATAGAGGATAATTTTCTCCCAGCTGGCCTTGCTGCATACACCTATGCGATCACATGGATGTTAATACTACGTGGTCGCATAGTGTTCTCTTCCAGCTCCGTCGTCCAATGCTCTAATCAAATTGATCCACGTCGTTTATTTTCGTTCTTCTTTTATACCCAACATGAACTTGGTCTTCGGCTTGTTAAAGCCATTCTCTTTGAACTCTATAACTTGAACAAGTGACTGCATGGTTTTATTGACTCTAATTAATCTCGATCTTGATCTTAGCCTCTTCTCGACATACTTCAAATTCTTGTTAGCTCGTTGCATTCCTTAGATCACATAATCCCATCTCTCTTCTAAAGGATTCGACCTCGAATCCATACCTACATCAATCGAAGCAATATTAAAGACGTCGATTCTATGAATTATAAGATACCTTGAAGAATCAAGCTGTAGCCATTGTTCTCAATCATGACAATGACATGGAAGGGTCCCTCTTCTCTAGTGTGTAGTTTGAATCTCATTTGAATTCGTATCCACCTCTTTCGTATGTACACCCAATCACCATCACATGGATCAAAGATTACACACCCTGACCGCTCTCTTTCACAAGTGTGAGCTGCTTCAAGAACAATCTTCTATTTTCCACCTAAGCTAACACATACACTAAATAGTTAAAAGAATTAAAACCAATAAAGTTAGCGAATTAAGACCATAAATTATATCAAAATATGAGTAAGAAGTAGAAACTATCAAATTAGTGCCTAACACATTCCATCCAATTTTCCACATGTAGCTATGTAGATTACGATCAATATATCTCAAATATTTATCATACACACCTAAATCCTTGCCACAGACTATAGTATCATCCACAAGTTGATGCTCGGTGCCTGGGTTGGGTAGTATTCTAATGTGGACTGGGTCTTCAAAATCATATAAGACAGAAATATCCAAACTAGAGAGGGATTTGTTAGTCCTTACCAAAGTAATATCAATCTTATTCCTTTTTGCATAGAAGCTCACTTTGAAGTTTTTCCTCATATCAGAAGATTCTCTTTCTTTCTCCCTTATAGCTTTGCTCATAGCAGTGGCAATGGGTCGAGCCAGCCCTTAAACACGAGCACGAGCCGAGTTTATGGCTCATTACTTGAGGGATAAACTTGGCTCGTGAGCTTGTCAATTTTCAATTTTTTTAAAATTTAAATAGATAAAAAAAATTCAATTATACAAACCTTCCTCCTTTATCCGAATTTGAGACCAACTACTTAAATTTAGAGTAGGCAGGGTTAAAAATTATATACAAACGACTTGTAGATTGTAATGTGTACAATTTTCAAAGAAAATAAAAGACAATATTATAAAATAACAAATTTTGATTAATATGATTAAAATTCATCAAATATCACTTATGACTTACCTGACGACATATAATTTCGACAAATTAAAATTTATCTTGTAGTTTGAAATGAGCGTCTTGCCAATCATTCACGCATATTAATAATGCTTTCAAAATAATTGTTGCCAATTTCTCGTATGCCACATAGATTCGGACCTAAATCTATGTAGCATATGATAATTTAGAACAATAAGGAAATTGTAATTGTGTGAAGCAGAAAAAGTGAAGAACCATAATTTGAAGATGAAAATGGGTGAGCCGTGTGGGGGCATTTATAGGTAAATGTTTTGAGGAAAAAAATTGTGGCTTACCCAATGAGGCGTTGCACTCGGCTCGAGCTCGTGATATGACATCCCTAGCTGCTCATTTTTTCACACTTAGCCATCTCACTATCTTCTCTCCTACTCTTTCTTTTCCTCTCTTTGCTTTTCTTTTCTTCTTCACCTCTTAATTTCAATTGGTCTTCGTAAAACTATTGTGGTGTTAAGGATACAAGAGTAACAACTCTTCTATCTTTTACAAAGTCATACATATTCTTGAATCCATCATGATTCACCTTCCTATCATACTGCCATGGCTTACCCAATAAATGTGCTCAACATGTATCGAAGCTACATCACATATTACATCGTCATTATACTTCCAATTTAGAGATTCATCAATACCTACCTACATGCCCTAACCTCTCCACATTTATCTAACCACTGCAATTTTTAAGGCTTGGGATGTTTAGTTTTAGTCTATCCTAATTTCGCAACAAGTGTATTACTAGCAATGTTAGTACAACTACCCCATCAATAATCAAACTACATCCCTTGTTTTTGATATAACACCTAGTATAAAAGACATTTTCCTTTTACTGTTCTTCGTCATCCACTTTGATTTGTGTATTGAGAGCACGCATCACCACAAGTGCTTCTCTTTCGATTGGGTACTCTACTACATTACCATCACTAGTGCCCTCTAATTTAGGCATCTCATCTCCATCACTATCACTTATTACTTTCCCATTGCCACGAAAGATCATTGCCCTTTTGTTTGAGCATTGAGAAGCAACGTGCCCCGATCCCATGCATTTGATATCCCGATTCCTAGAAGGTTGGAAATCCACCTTAGGTGTAGCTTTGCTAACAACTTCCTCCTTTTCCCTGAGTGGTTCGTCTTGCTACTCGAAACAACCCTATCACCTATATTATTGCCTTACTTTGGTTTCCAAGAAGAGTTAGAACCCGATGGTTACCTAAATGTCTCATTTCTCTTCAATTGTCTTTCCACCTTCATAGCCACATGTAGCAATCCTCCAACTCTACATAATGTTGCAATTCTACCACAATAACTATTTCTCTATTTAAACCATTTAAAAATCGGGCCATAGTGGCCTTCCTTTCCTCTTCAATATTGGCTCTAATCATGATCATCTCCATCTCCTTTTGATAGTCTTCCACACTCATAGATCCTTGATAGAGGCTTTTAAATTTTTGATGAAACTCTCTATAGTAATGATTATATACAAACCTCTTCCTCATGATGACCTTCAATTCTTCCCATGTATTAATAGGCCTCGCACGATTCCTCATCTTAGTTGTCACTACTTGATCCCACCAAATAATAGCATAATCGACAAATTTAAGTACTGTAATTTTTACCTTCTTTTCCTTCAAGTAGTTGTGGCAATCAAATATCAATTCGATTTTCTCCTCCCACTCCAAAAAAACTTCCGGATCATTCCTTACCTTAAATGAAGGAATTGTCATTTTGATGTTGCTCATACTTCTGTCAACTCTATTTCCACCAAGATCTCTACCCCTCATTTTATGCCTAACTCATCTATCTCTCATTCTTCCTATTTTGATATCTACTAATGTTTCTTCATCAACGTTACTACAAACCTCATATTCTACACGATTTTCCACCCTAGGCTTTCGCCTACCCAATCTCCTTACATTAGGAACTCTCATGCGTAAATTGACAAGCAATGGGTCTTGCCTTTCCATCCATACCTTCTGCCTATCCAACTTGTCCTTCACATCTTCATACAACTTCTCCAACCGTCATGTCACCTCCTCCAATAGACTTAATTGTTGTTCCTGCTTGAGGTAGAATCATCCCTGTAAGACATCCTAAATCTATAGAATAATTGTCTCACATATTTATGCTGATGTGTTACTCAAATTGGCTTTTTCCTTTAATAATCTCAACACTCTTGCCATTTTCCACTCAAAGCGTTCACCTAAATGCTTCAAAGAATTAATTCAATCTCAATCAAGTTTTATTCTCGAAAAATTCAAATTAGGATGTGAGTGGGAATTTTGTAACTTTAGATGACTCAAGAAAGAAATAGTGAAAATAAAAAACTTGACACTTTGAATGGGAACTAGTATTTAATCCAAGAAAGTGGTTCTTGAATTCAGATTGAGCACTTCTGATTGTTTTGGGCTTTTTTCTTTTTGCTTTTTTATAACTGCCATTTTTCTATCTTTTTTCAGATTTTTTTCCATTTTTTTTGGTAAATTCAAGCAAATTTAACAAGGAGCCCAAAAATTTGAAAAGAAATTAATTTGGACACTAAATTAGTGCACAAATAACTTTTAAAATTGTTTGGAACCTTTGTTAGATTGAAAGGCTCAAAAGATGAAGAATGCGAAGAATACAAAAAAAAGATAAGAAAAGAAAACAAAGATTCAAACAAAAGGAAAAATGATATAACCTTGATAAATAAAACCTTCGTATACCTAGTTAAAACGAAATCAAATTCTAAGGATTAAAAAGATATAAAAAAATATAGAGTTTTAACTAAATTAGGAGATTTCGCGAAAATTTAGAAAAATTGCATTCGGCTTGAACTATACAGTCGCATGGTACATTTGAATGCGTTCATAGAGGACATTTTTCTTCTGATTGGCCTTGCTTCATACACCTATGTGATCGCATAGATGTTAACACTATGTGGTCGCATAGTGTTCTCTTCCAGCTCTGTTCCTCCAATGCTCAAATGAAATTGATCCACATCGTGTCTTCTCATTTCTTCTTTCATGGCCAACAATAAACTTGATCTTTGGCTTGTTAATGTTACCTTCTTTGTACTCCATAATTTGAACAAGTGATTGCATGGCTTTATTGACTCTAATTAATCTCGACATACTTCAAACTCTTGTTAGGTCATTGTCTTCCTTGAATTACATCACTTTCTCTCTCTTCTGTGGGCCATTCCTAGTGCCATTGCTCATTCTCTTCCAATTGCTGCGTATATCACAAAATCATGTACTGGCATCACTACGAAATGTACAATTGTGCTGTGGTGGTTTATTCGGGGGTTGTTTCTGGTCTGATATTTTGGGGACAATGTGGGTCGTTTGCATTGTGGTTAGTGGTTGTTTGTGGGTGACTGTTCATGGTTATTTTTTGATAGTCGATGATTATGGCAGTTTTTTTGTGGTCAATTCTCACCATCTTCCTTCTTTTTATCTTCTCATTATCACCTTCTCTACCTACCCATTCCCTACAACATCTTTCTGGCATTGCTGCTACAAGAAGGGACGCATTGCTTCGCTACCGTTGCTTCCGATTGGTAATGAAATTTTTAATTTACTCTTTGAAAATGTTTAGGGTTTTATAATCTAAGAATACTCACTGCCATGGTTTGGAAGGTTAGATATTGGTTTTTCATCTTTACTCTTTGAAAATGGTTAGGGATGGTTTTTGGTGTTTTGCAAATGGTGCCAATGATTTTTGATCTGTTGTTGTTGGTGGTAGTGTAGGCAGCAATGATTCTGTTACTGACAATGCATGTGGTCATGATGAGGTTGTGATCGTTTGGTTCTTGATGGTGATGGGAGTGGTGCTGGTTTTAACAATCGAGTGTGACCAAATCTATCTTTATTACAACTCTCTGTAATCATATCTGTGTTTAACTGTGACTATATGTGACTTGGCTACGTGACAAAATTAGACTGACATGTTCACAGACGGTTACACTGAAGATAAAATTGATCATAGTTAGTCACTAATCACACAGGCAAGTGAAGGTAGTACTTATGGCCATGAATTAAAGTTGAAGATGGTAATAGTGGAGCCTTGGAGATGATGGTAGTGGATTACGGTGCTGGTCTACGGTATGTGCAAATTTGCTTGTGGTAGCCCTCTAAAGACCAAGTATGTGTTTATTGTGATTGATTGTGACTAATTCTATGTTAATTGTGACCAATTTTGACTTGATCACATAAAATTGACCCAATCAGAGTCAGTCACATCAAAGATAAATTTGGTCACAATTAGTCACAGATAACACAGATTAGCGACTTGATTACATATAGGCGCAAATTAGATGGTCACAAATATTTGTACCGAAGACAAATTTGATCACAAATAATCACATGTAACACAGGTCACAAACAATAAATATGGTTACAGATAATACAGTTAGTCACAAACTAGTCACCTACGATGCAAAACTGTTGCCACCATACTTTTTGGAGATTTTTCTACAATGGAGGTAGCATAAGGGTGTATAGAGAAACCTTTTTCAATTCCTGGAGATTTTTTTACCATGGGGTGGCATGGGGTGGTTTCATAGGGTAGGGTGTAATCTCCATCTTTCAATTTTTGAAAATATTTTGGAAGTGGGATAAGGTGAGGTGGAGCGTAATCTTCAGCTTTCAATTTCTGAAAATGTTTGAGTAGGGTGGTTTCATGGAGTGTGGTGTAATCCTAAGTTTTCAATTTTGGAAATTTTTTTTGGGGAACGGGTGGGTGGGTGAATATGTGGATTTTTTATTATTATTATTATTATTATTATTATTATTATTATTATTATTATTATTATTATTTACCACCTGATTTATGAAATATTTAAAAAGTTTGTTAGTTGATCATAATAGTGCGAAAAGAAGGACCGACTCCAAGTTGTTCAAGAAGGCAAAGTTTGGTTCTTTTGGAGTGATAATGGAAAAGTTGACAGATAAGTCACCTCATACAATAACTGTCCTAACTCTAGCATATCTTTTGTTTCATTTCTTCTGGAACAATCAATAAGTACTTGTAGTTCATCCAATTTCCGTATCAGTAGAAGAACCATCGATGTGATTGACTAAGCAGTTGAAAAGTTCGTCCAATCGATGCCAAAGTTTGGGTAGAGTCGGATCTAAGCGTTGGTTAGGTAAGCATCCTGTAGATCCCTCTTACTAACCGAAATCAAAGAATTAGTAAGTGGGCTACTTCAGCGCAGTAGAGCCTGATTCTCGAACATTGGCTTGAGACATTTTCTCTATCCCTTCTTGAATGTGATTCTTATACGTAAGATTTCTATATTGTTATTTATTCATTTTCTGTTTCATATGCACATCATATAGGTCATTTATGAATCAAAATGTCACGTGTTCTTTCCTTTAACAATTATATTAGATAATGTTTATTAAATAAAAAACACTTTCACAGGGTTTTTATTTTGTTTTTTATTTTGTACATACAAAATAAGAAAAAATTAAAGGAAGAGAAATATAGAATATGTGCCATTGTACTACAAACACATGGTCCACATATATTTTCTTCTTGAATGAATGTTGCACAAGAAAAACTCTGGAAATCAATGGATGGAACGGATTAGATATATAAAAACGATAACGAGACAAATTTGAAACCTTCATAAATTTCAATATCAAAATAATTGTTGGAAATATTGGTTGATTTGTGTGTAGATAAATTATTAATTAATATAATCAATTAAATAACATAAACATAATTTAACAATAATATAATATAGAGAAGAGATTTAGAAAGCAAGTATTAGAAGTCACATCGAAGACATTATCCTAAAGTCGTATTACTTCCTCTACGTACGGATACTTTTGACGTTACACAGCTCCAAGATAAAACCCAGGTGGTTTACAGCCGGTTCTCTTTCTATGGGTATGACTATAGGGGGATAAGTGAACAAACCTTTATCGAGTTGTAAAAATTATATAAAATAATATAAGAATGTAGAGTGTATTCTATCAATTTATCATTTTCATGTTATGTTTAAAGTCATGAAAATCACTCCCTTTTATAGGGACAAATATAACCTCCATATTTATAAAAATAAATTCAATTTATGTATAAGTTATAATCCATTAATCATGAGTTTCAAATTTGTATTAAAATGTAAATTGAAAAATGAAAATGAAAATTACCTTTAATTTTAAATTTAAAACTTAAGTTTTATGCTCTACTTTATAATTTGATCAGCAATGACTCAAGTATAATTATCAAATAACAATTGTTAAGTCTCAATTTAGTATGGCAAAATATTATTAATTGATTTCATTAATGAATCTTTTTTCTTTTTATTATTAATGATCCTTCCTCCTTTCAATAGTGAAATATTGCTTCCATATTTCCTTTTCGGTTTTTCTATTAAAGTTATTTTATTTATTAAATTATTTATTATTAATCGGCCATAATGAATGGGTAATTTGGAGCTTGATTGCCCAGTCCAACTAGGGACGAATCCAACCGCTCGAGTAAGCTAGGGCGGAGCGTCAAGCATTTATCAAACGACCACTCAATATAACGATACTATTCACTAATATTTAATTCATTTATGTTAAAAGAATCTCCAATCAATATATAAATGCATTAAAAAGTAAAAATCATATACATATGAAAATGTAATTCAATACAACCTAAAATAATAAGGATTCAAAATACATTTTTTGAATTATGTATGTATTATCAAGTTTCAAATTAATTTATGTAAGACAAGATGAAGTTTATATGTAAAGTATTGATTAAACCCCAAAAAGAAAAATATTTTTCAAACTCTTAAAAGAATAAAGAATTTTACAAAATAAATTGATAAAACATAACAATTAAAGTATATGTTATGAAGTAATAATTTTGAGCCAACAAATTTTCAAAATGGCGATTTTTAAAGCTATTTTTACCCAACAAAGAAAAATATTTTTCAAACTCCTAAAAGAATAAAGATCGGTACTTAGATTGTTCAAATTTGAATTTTATAAAATAAATTGATAAAATCGAACAATAAAAGTATATATTATATGAAATAATAATTTGAGTAAACAAATTTTCAAAATGGTGATTTTTAAAGCTATTTTTACCCAACAAAGAAAAATATTTTTCAAACTCTTAAAAGAATAAAGATAGGTACTTAGATTGTTCAAATTTGAATTTTATAAAATAAATTGATAAAATCGAACAATAAAAGTATATATTATATGAAATAATAATTTGAGTCAACAAATTTTTTTAAAGAAATTATTTTAGAAACAAAAATTAATAATATAAAATTATTTAGTTATCATTTATTGTGCTAGAAAATTAAGAAGCAGAAGAGGACGTGAAGGGACCCCATCTCTCTTTCATGTGAGAAGAGGACTTCACATTTGAGATAGAGCACAGCGCATATATTAATGAAAACAAAATACTATAGAGTTATTTAATTATTATTTATTGTGTTAAAAGAATTAAAAGAAGAAATTGAAGTGAGGGGAATCGAACCAGTGCCTCTCAAATGCAAAATTGACACCCCACCATATGAGCTACAATGATATTCATTGGTAGTATGGTACAGTTTCTCTATTTAACATAAAACTTCTTTAACATGCAAACTCTCTTTCTGATGGAGCTAGCACAGGCAGCCGCTTTAACATAAAACTTCTTTAACACGTAAACTCTCTTTCCGATGGAGCCAGCACAAGCGGTCGCGTCGACTCGCCAAGTGCTGGCTCCGTCCCTGAGTCCAACGAATCCTGAAAGTTGATCAGTTGGCTCGATTGTTAATGAGTAGCAATTGAAATTCTATAATATATATTTAATCTAATTAAACACATACAGGAAAATCTCTATAAAGCAATAATGTTGGAATCGAGAAAAATTATTATTCTAGAGAAATTATTAATTTATCGATAATGTATAATTTATTAGTTTATCAAGAAATGAATATTTATTAATTTATAGTGCATTTTATATTTTTATAATTTGTAGTATTTTTTTACCATAATGCATGTAGGAAATTAAAAAAAAAAAACATTGAATTTGATGAAATTCAAAATTTAATTAAATCACACAAAAAGCATGCACGTACATACATTAAAAAGGAAACATTAATGTAAAGTTTAATATCTTAAAAGATTAATAATTCAAGTCATGTAACTTTACACATGGAGCATAATTACTACAGTAATTAGCTTTAACTTATGACCCCCCAATCATTCCAAATTTTGTTTCATTTTTTACCATGATATCTTAATTGAAAGGAGTTAACAAATCTACATTGACTGATGAGATGAGAAGAGCATTTTGTGAATACAAAAATGAACATCTCCCTTCTAGTCGAGAAAATTTGTAACAGTATGGAATTAGAATTATGTAAAACCAAATGAATTTTGATTTTATTTTTGCTAAATTAATTTTAAAAAGCAATAAAATTTTGATTTTTATCAAATTCTGGCGTAGCAGTTCAAAATGTTGTTAGGGGAGAGAGATCTATAGTATAAAAGGGACAATGCTTTGGAATAAGCATGAGTAATTAAATGAATTAAAGCACTGCGACAATAGATGATCGTATTGGATTTCAACTCCACCTATTGTTATTTATTTCAGCTCTTGATTTGTAATCTAATTCCGTTCACGCGTTCTTGACAATTTATAAAATAAATGTATTTAACTTTCCTTTTTAAGACAAATTAATTATATCCTAACCACGATCTGAATATATTCCTAACCCGAATTCAAATGGTTAGAACACATTAAATNAAGTCATGTAACTTTACACATGGAGCATAATTACTACAGTAATTAGCTTTAACTTATGACCCCCCAATCATTCCAAATTTTGTATCATTTTTTACCATGATATCTTAATTGAAAGGAGTTAACATATCTACATTGACTGATGAGATGAGAAGAGCATTGTGTGAATACAAAAATGAACATCTCCCTTCTCGTCGAGAAAATTTGTAACAGTATGGAATTAGAATTATGTAAAACCAAATGGATTTTGATTTTATGTTTGCTAAATTAATTTTAAAAAGCAATAAAAATTTGATTTTTATCAAATTCTAGCGTAGCAGTTCAAAATGTTGTTAGGGGAGAGAGATCTATAGTATAAAATGGGCAATGCTTTGGAATAAGCATGAGTAATTAAATGAATTAAAGCACTGTGATAATAGATGATCGCATTGGATTTCAACTCCACCTCTTGTTATTTATTTCAGCTCTTGATTTGTAATCTAATTCCGTTCACACGTTCTTGACAATTGATAAAATAAATGTATTTAACTTTTCTTTTTAAGACAAATTAATTATATCCTAACCACGATCTGAATATATTCCTAACCCGAATTCAAATGGTTAGAACACATTAAATTTTAGATTATCTATATGATTGCACAAATGATAAATGTTATCCTAACATCCATTGTAAATATGTTAATCTTGTTACGTTCTAAATTTATTGTGAGTCTTTTAATACTACAACAAACAACTAATTATCTAATTCGTGACCAATAAATTAAATAAAACAATGGGTGTGCAAATTTAATCAAGAAACACAATAATTAAACTAAACTACTAGTTTTGAATTAAAATAAATAAACAATAGGATTCATCTCATCCAATACAAAAATGGATCTAGCCTAGCATAGTTTTAAATAAATTACAAGAAGAATATTAGAAAAATATCAGCCGGATCATTAAGGAATATAAAAGATGTTGATCTTCAAGTCCAAAGTTGAATTCTTCAATTTCTTAATGGAATTGGCCTTAAATTCTTGCTATGGCTTGACCTTCTTTCCCAAAAGTAATGAATTAACCTCTTGTTCTCAATGAATTTGATAATATTATTGTGTATGAAGAGGCAAGAGAGAGTTCTCCAATGTTTCTCCCAAGTCTTATATTTATAAGAGTCAAAATTAGGTTAGGAAATCGTCCCAAAGTTGTTACTAACAAGAGTTTGAATCAAGAAAGGAAACAAGCCCGTTCGTAGAAAATTTGGCCTAGGCATTTGTGCAGGTACAACTACCGTGCGCACAGGCATGTTGATTTGCTCTTGGATCATGAAATTGATGTCTTGGTCAGTCACCAAAATCATCAGAGAACTGATTTGTGTCGCGTTGTCTTTGAGCAACTTTCAATATTTTGATCATAACTTTCTTTTAAGATATCCAATTAAGGTGATTCAAAATTCGGAAATTTCTCTTAAGTGAAAACCATACTTGGGACTATTGAAATTTGTTCCAGAGAAGAAGTAACATGAGCATTAGGTGGTTGAGGATTGAATCCGCTTCCAAATTGTGTAGGAATAGATCTTTTGCCCCTAGGACCTCTCCATCCTAGTAGATAACCTATGACTTGGAAGCATTTGTCGACAAGATGATCATGATTGCTACAATGAGTACAAAACACACCAGTTTAGCCTTTGCCTTTGGTGAATCTAAACCCATTGGAAAGCTTGGAGTATTGTATAGCAACCATGGCATGGGAGTCCAGGGCAATGCCAACTACATTGGTTGGAGAACTCCAGCTTTCTTCTTATAATAACAAAGAAAAGACTTTGCTCATGGTTGTTAGTGTTAAAGAAAGTAGCAATGGACTGTGCAAAGCTAAGTAAGAATCGTGTAATCCAATCAAGAACTTCCTCATATAATCTGGTTATTGGTAGTCAGCAAGATTCTTTAGAATATTACAAGAGCAAGTATTTAGAGTTCCACGCCGATAAGTAGGAAGAGGACGGTAACTGATATACTCATCCCAAAGAGTCTTGAAATCATTAAAATATTCAGTTATAGACTTTGATCCTTGGAAAATAGAACTCAGAAACTTCTCCAAGGTAAATACACAAGGGCTATCACTACGAAGGTACTGAAACTAAAGTTTACCCTAGACATCAGAGACATTGGTGAAATAAAATTCGTCTACAAATTTCTTTTGCAATGGAGCTCATCAGCCATGATAACACAATATTGTTTGCTCATAGCCAAGCAACATGAAGAAGAGCATTATAAGCTGCCTTCAATGAATGCAATTTTATTTTTCGCACTTAGGGCAATGTTGATTAAGCGACTCCAAGCAACATAGTTTTCACCAGTAAAGATCCCAGAAACCAGGAGAGCATAAGGATTGTCACTGGGATGAAGGTAGTAGGGACTTGAAGAATCATCTAAAGGAGTCTCCATGTATTTAAGAAGAATCAGAAAAGAAGGTAGCAGTATTGTAATGCTCTGATACCATGTGGAATTTAAAAAGTAGCAAATCCAAGAAAAAACCCTTGAGAGAAATTCATTATAATTCATATGATAGCTTATATTTTAATGGTTCAATTGTGGGGGTTAGTATTCACCTATAAGATGAGGTGATATTTCATTAAAAGATAAAACTAAAAAGAAAAAACAAGTTGAAGGATTATATTCTCTACATTTTCATACTATATTATTATATTTCTAGCAACTCAATAAAGGCTCGTTCTTTATTTTCTCGTGGTCGTGTCCATAGAAGGAGAACCAGCTGTGAAAGTCGTGTAGTGCCAAAAGAACCCACATGAAGGGGAGGCAAAACGAATTTAGAACAACATCATTAACGTGACTCCCTAAGGCTTACATTTCTAACTATTTTCTTCTTATGTTTATATTATTATTTAATTATATTTGCTATTTTATTATGTTAATTGATAATCAATCTAAACACAAATCACCCTTTTTTTTAAACAATATAAAATTGTGTTCTGTGATTTGTGTATAGATGATTTGTTTATGATCTCGAATAGACTTCATATTCTCTTAATTACTTAATTTTAGAAATTTGAGCATAGTGATATCTGTACAAAATTGAGAATGAATTCCCATAATTTTTCCTTGGTATAAAATTGAAGCACATTTTTAACTTAGGAGATCGATGAAACCGTTTGATCATATGTAGCTGTTTACAAAAGAAGTTGATAAGAGTAAGCATGTAGGAAGAAAGAAGGGCCTATGGAGTTGACACAATTGGTCGGTTACTGAACAATGTAAGATAGGGCCAAAACACATGATATATAGATAACCATTATGGAATGTAATTTCAATGAATTGGTTATTAGCCCAGCCTAATCAATAATAATATGATAACCTATAAAATGATTTTAATTGGGATTTAGAGATAGTGAAAATAATTTCATTCCAAGGAGTATGTCTGAAGCCTTCAAGCACTTCGCCCTCGTTCATTAGTGGTTAAGTAGCTGTACTAAAATAAATCTATTATATTGGACAGTGAATAACTATAAATTTTAATTCAACAAAAAAGGCAGCGAATATTTTGTAGCATTCACTGGCTTACAAGCACAAGAGAAAGGAATAACAATCACTAACTGCAAGAAGTTTGTGTTAGCAAATGCATTTTAGTGTCTCTTATTCAAAAGTATATTCTAAGCGTGCCCAAATACATATAAGTAGATTTATAAGCCCAAAATTAATACGTTTAGCTGATGTTAAATCTCTAAAATTAAATTTCTCCAAAATGATTGATTTGACGTTAAATAGCAACCTGTTATTTGTCATTTCAAGAACTATGTTTCAATTATTAAATATTTGTGTACAAACTTTTGAATGTTCGTTTTGATTAGCTTGAGATGTTATGCAGATGCAAGGTTTCAAAAATTTTTGCTCTTTATTATTTACTTATACAAGTCGTTCTAATATGTTTTCACATAAAGACTATCTTTATTTATCATTTGATTACAAGTTGTTCATTGCTTGATGACCATTAAAGGGAAATATATTTTCCAAACTAGGATGCTCGAAGTTGAAGGTAAGATTACGTGATTTTTATGTAGTCATTAATATTTGTGCATATACATGAATTTTGCAATTATTTTTTCAATGACTAGGTGAATAATGATAGATAAGAGAAGTTTTATATTTTAAATATTATATAAATATTGTAACTGACTCTTAAATGATTGCGTTTATAAAATTTTATAACTATAAGTTGGAGATATCTAGATTATCTAGATATCATCTCCATTGATCTTTATTTTGATAGAATGTATATATAACTATCATCATGCTACTAATTTCATTGTGGAAAAATAAAAATTTAAAGGCTCGATTATTTTGAGAATATGTTGGTATACAGTATTCTATTTTGGTGAATGATCCTATAATTATCCATGGAAGTTACATGTTCTGATATATTATTGAATATTAAATAAAGGAAAGTTACATTTTAAAATTTTAAATGCATTGACATAACTTTTCAAAGGCATGTGTGATTTCAAGTAGTAGGATGCTTTTATCAAATATGAATACGATGAAGTTAAGTTTCACTCTCAAGTCTCTTTGAGAGCCTTCTCACTTATTGGGCAAAATATGATAAATAAAAAGAACAGGTACTTATTAGTCCATGTTCTCTTTACACATTACTTACTACCAATTTTACCACAAGGTATATTTGAGAATTTAATGGTCTAAGGTTATAACTAAAATGAGTGAATGGAGAATTGGTTGTCTTGCAATCCGTTTCACGCATGTCTCTCACAAAATGACATGATCTCTTGATTTTTGATTTATGATCTAGTTTTTAAAGGTGATCATTCTTTAGCGATTAATATTTTGAATATCCTTGAAACGTGGGGGTATTAAACTGTTTAATAGTTTTTCCTTTCTTTGGTCAATTCTTGAGAAAAAGTTGGATTAATATCAAAATGTCATACTTTTATTTAAATCTTTCTAAGTTACTCTTATTTATTGTGACGCTAAAATTTTATGAAAGTGTTTAGAATTATTTGCAGACATGAAAAATTTCAAAGAAACTCTACACGATGGATATCTTTGAAATGTTGAGGTGTTTAATATAGATACACCTTATATTTTATTTTTTCCTTGTTGCAAACTAACTCTTGAAAAGTGCTAAAAATAAAATTGAAGATTATATGTGAAATGCAAGAGATCAATGTATGCATCTTTTCAAACGTGTTACTAGAAGCCAATATCAGAAATTTCATAAAGTTATCTTATTATAATTAAATATGTGATATTGACATTTTGAAAAAATTGTTGGGTAAAATTGCAGATATGCAGGAAGAGATAAGATTCATAAATTAATTGTATGATATTATTATCAAAGAGAGGCATAAATAAATTGTTGTCCGAGCATACACAAATCATCGAGGTAAAAAGGGCTTTAGCCTATAAAGGAGCCACCTTCGGAATAATCCAACTTTTGTTATTAATAATCCCATGGAAAAGTTCAATGTAGTAGAAACAACCCATACCGTGTGACTTGTAATAGTAGGTGATAGTGCTAATAATAAAATGTAATGCTAGGAAGGGTTTAAACCTAAATGGATAATGAGGCGAGAATTCTAGTGAGGTGTGGGTCACACGCACCTTTGGAAAGACTCACCTATGTAAGATTTGTCATAAACTCATGGCTATGGAATTGGACTATTTCATAGATATTCTTAGTAGAATAAAGATTAGAGTGCATGACCATTAAGAGCATTACCCGCTATGAACTAAAGCCTAAATCAATATTGTGTATAGAACAATTAAAGTTTAGCCAAAGGGACCTAATTTAAGGCATATCCCATTATGGTTCCCTCAAATGGAAATTGTTATCACTCAATGAAGTTTAAATCTAAAAGACACATACACCTATTGCACAGTATTATATTGTCATTATTATATTATATATGTATTTATCTATTTTGAAAGTTTAAAACTTGTTAGGGATTGTTGTAACATAAAATATATTTACCTTTCAATATTAAAACCATTTAATTTTTAGTTTTAACACAAGTTACAAAATCATAATTTATATGGTAACTTATATTTTAATGGTTCAATTGTGGGGGTTAATATTCACCTGCAAAATGTGGTGATATTTCATTGAAAGATAGAATTAAAAAGAAAAAAAGTTGAAAGATCATATTCTCTACATTTTCATACTATATTATTATAATTTTGGTAACTCGATAAATGCTCGTTCTTTATATCTATGTGGTCGTGCCCATAGAAGGAAAATCTACTGTGAGCTAGGGCTGCACAAAAAATCTCAAAACAAATCGAACCGAAATTGTTGAATTGAAATTGTTGGTTTGGGTCTACGTGGACCAGCGGTTTCCTTTCCTTTAAACCAAATCAAACCAAACCGTTTCAAAATGATTTGGTTTAGGTTTTGATTTTCAAAAACCGCACAAAATCGAACTGAGCCGTTTTGAAATTTTTTTATTAAAAAATTAATTTTATTAACTTAAAATTTTTACAGTTTTCACTTTTCAAAAGCAAATATCAATTTAGCAATTCAATTTACAAACAACCTATTGAAATAATTATAGAAAGTAAATTAGATTCATCATTATTGACCTATGATTTAACAGGTTCACAATACGTGTCCACCTCACCCGAAAATTTATTTCAAAATCATATGGAAAAAAAAACATATATTTTCAATTATTCAAATAATAATTTAACAAAACTACGTCAGCAAATCACGTCCAACGTTTCAGACGTCCTAATATAATTTTTCATTTCCCTATCATTTGACGCTTGTTTGTCACTGCTGAATGAACTGCTAGTCGCCTTTGCGTGTTAGTCTACTAATCTCTACTTTTCTCTCTTCTCTTTCAGTAAGTCTTAGATTCTTATTCAAACCATTTTTCTATCGTTCTTTCTTTTATTTGTTTTTTCGAACTTATTATATACTTGTGAGTTGTGGTTTGGATAGAAAAATGATTATTTGTGTGTCTAGATGATTAATGAATTTGCTTGTTATTTGGAAAAAATGAAGGACAGAGCATATTGATTGTGTGAAAATGTTAAAATTTTCTAACTAATACTATTACCTTTTACTTTCATAAAGTATTTAGAGGATGAAATTCGTCAATTCCCAATAAATCGAAACTCTATCGATCTTTGTACATCTAAATATATCCCGTTCAATCCTTATTTAACATCTCACTAGCAAGAGGAAATGAATTCTAACCAAACTATAATAACATAATGTGACTCTAAAATTACCAACCGTTATATGACAATATGAATGTCATACAAGACAATGTAAATAAAAGTGAAGAAAGATGTATTTGTTCTATTAACATCTTTTAGCAATCAACTTTGAAAATAATTTATTCATGGGTCTCATGATAAATATGAATGTAATTTAACATTTAACATTATTAGTTCTCTTTTAAACTTATATTCAACTTATATTAAATACTTTACTATAATATCGAAAAGTAAACTGCGGATTAAAACGAACCAAATCGCAAATTATGGTTTGGTTTGGTTTGGTTCGAAAAATAAAATGGTTTGGTTTGGTTTGGTTTGAAAAAATTTCAAATTGCATAAAATGGTTTAAGTTGAAAATATAGCACAAACCGTTCAAATCGAACCACGTTCACCCCTACTGTGAGCTATATAAATTTTATTTTGGAGTCGTGTAGTGCAAAAGAACCCACACGTAGGAGAGACAACATGACTTTAGGACAGCTTCCTTAACATAACACCCTAATACTTGCATTTCTAACTCTTCTCTTCTTATGTTTATATTACTATTTAATTATATTTATTATTTTATTATGTTAATTGATAATCAATCTAAACACAAATAACTTATTTTTCCCAATAATCGTATTACGAGTAGTTCAAATTTTAGCCACTATAAAACTCAACAAAAAAATGAAAAATTAAAGCAAAAAATCAAAAGAAAATAAAGGAACGCGATGATTTTCGCCCTAAAGCAAAAGGTTCAGAACTGGAGTTTCTAATCCCTTTTTGAGCTTTCGTCACTAGAAGGATATCACTATATCAATGACATCAAACGAATTGTCCAGTACAAAGCTCCATGGCACTCAGACGAAATCTCACAAGGTTTTTCCCAAAATAAGCCTCACAATACAAAACAACATTCACTCGAGAATGACAGATAATTGGTCTATACAAATCACTCAAGATCTATACAAAAGGGTTGGAAATAATCTCATCAACAATGGCTTATTTTAGAATGCAGTAGAGAACAACGAAGAACCCAAAGAGAGTTCAAGAGACAAGAGGGAATGAAAAGTCTGGCATCTCAAGCCCTAATTTGGATTAAATATTGAAGGCACTTGAAGGTCTTGATCCAACGGTGCAAGAGGTGACACTTAGCAAGACCAGGTGCATTTGTTCTCATAAAAGAGAAGTCGTGTTTCATCAACACGTTTTTGGCCAAGAAGCGTATCAGTATCAATTCGACATTTAAGGATTCGGCCCACAAGTCCATCATATTCGAAGAGTCCAACCTAACAACATTGTGCCATTCTTCACATTCCCCATCTTGGTACAATGATTCCAGCATAATTTATAGTGATTCTTCCAAACATAACATCATTTGCACTTATTCCTGATACACAAATAAGCAAGAGTTAATATTTAGATTACTTAAACAGTCCAGAAAGTTGTTTAAAGGCAGCACTTTAGTACCAACATCAGCAGAATTAAAATTAGTAGAAATCTTTTCCAGTTTTACAACACTTTGAGAAATTACATCTCTAATAAAATGAAATTTCACATCAACATGCTTAGATTTATTATGTAAAACAATATTCCTACTTAAATATATGGCAAATTGGTTACCAAAGTGTAAAACAACATCATTTATAAAGCCAAACTCATTCAATAGTCCTTTTAGCCAAATTTCCTCTTTACTAGCATCAGTTGTAGCTATATATTCTGCTTCAATTGAAGATAATGCGACAATCTCTTATAATCGGGATTCTCAACTTATACAGTAATTACACAAAGTATATATGTAGGCAGACGTTGATTTTTTGTTGTCCCTATCATCTGCATAGTTAGAATATGTGTAACCCCTCAAGATAACACCCTCAGATTGTTTTCTATACTCAATACCTAGATCTTAAGTTCATTTAATGTATATTCTCAATACACTTATAGAAAATGTCAAATCAGGCCTTGTACTGATTATTAGATACATAACAGACCCTATTGCATTTGAATAAACCTTCAGTTTTGGGACATTGATCACTTGAGAGTTTGAAGTGATTTACTAAAGGCGAACTCATACTTTTAGCATCAGACATAGAAAATTTTTCAAGTAATTTTAAAACATAAGTTTTTTTTATTATGACTTAGTGTGTCATCTCTCCTATTTCTTTTAATTTCAATACCTGAGATTTTTCTAACAAGACCTAAGTCCTTCAATTCAAATTTGATTTTAATTAACTCTATTTCATTTATGTCAGGACTTGCTAAGAGCATGTAACCCACATAAAGAAGAAGATATAGTGAATTTTCACTTCCATTCCTTTACAATAGAGACATGTATCGAAATTACTTCTTTTAAAACCAAGTCCAAGCACAATGGTATCAAATCTTTTGTATCATTGTCTTGGAACTTGTTTTAAGCCATGAAGTGACTTTTTAAGAAGACATACTAAGTCTGCATTTTTATTCACTTCAAAACCTTTAGGTTGTCCTATAAAATAGTTTCTTCAAGATCCCAATTTAAAAATGTAGTTTTTACATCCAATTGATCCAATTTCCAATTAAGCTGAGCTGCTAAGGAAAGAATTACTCTAACAATTGTAAATTTTACAATTGGAGAAAAGATTTCATTGAAATCTATTACCTCTTTTTGAGCAAAACCCTTAGCCACAAGTCTTGCTTTGTATCTAATGTTACTCTCATTCTTTATACCTCTTTTAAATATAAAAACCCACTTACAGTCTATAACCCTCTTTTCCGTAGGTCTTTTAACCAAGGTCTAGGTTTAATTCTTCCTTGATGATTCCATTTCTTCATGCCTTGCAGCTAGCCAATGCTTAGAGTCCTTGCTACTCATAGCATCTTTAAAGGACGCAAGTTCATTCTCAATGAACCCCTGAAAAGTCAGAAGAGATATTTCATCATCAAATCTCACAGGTGGTCTTATTTATCTCATTTCTCTATCTCTAGCAAGTTGATAATTATTTAAAGATTGAGTTACTTCTAAATCAAATTCAGATTGGTGATTTTCATCATTATTTTGGGCCTGAACATCACTATTAACAATCTGATCAGCATGCAGATTATCAGTATTAACTTGCTCCACCTCAATTTCAATTTCCCTTACTACATGTTCAGTCCGACTCATTTCTTCAGCATTCTTACCAAATTTTAAACAAGTCAGATCATCATCATTAAACACTACATTTCTACTTATAATAATCTTATAACCTTTAGTTTCCCTTACCCAAAATCTATACCCTTTTACCATAGGTAAATAATCAATGGGTATGCAAATTTAATCAAGAAACACAATAATTAAACTAAACTACTAGTTTTGAATTAAAATAAATAAACAATAGGATTCATCTCATCCAATACAAAAATGGATCTAGCCTAGCATAGTTTTAAATAAATTACAAGAAGAATATTAGAAAAATATCAGCCGGATCATTAAGGAATATAAAAGATGTTGATCTTCAAGTCCAAAGTTGAATTCTTCAATTTCTTAATGGAATTGGCCTTAAATTCTTGCTATGGCTTGACCTTCTTTCCCAAAAGTAATGAATTAACCTCTTGTTCTCAATGAATTTGATAATATTATTGTGTATGAAGAGGCAAGAGAGAGTTCTCCAATGTTTCTCCCAAGTCTTATATTTATAAGAGTCAAAATTAGGTTAAGAAATCGTCCCAAAGTTGTTACCAACAAAAGTTTGAATCAAGAAAGGAAACAAGCCCGTCAGCAGAAAATTTGGCCTAGGCATGTGTGCAGGTATAGCTACCGTGCGCGCAGGCATGTTGATTTGCTCTTGGATCATGAAATTGATGTCTTGGTCAGTCACCAAAATCATCAGTGAACCGATTTGTGTCGCGTTATCTTTGAGCAACTTTCAATATTTTGGTCATAACTTTCTTTTAAGATATCCAATTAAGGTGATTCAAAATTCGGAAATTTCTCTTAAGTGAAAACCATACTTGGGACTATTGAAATCTGTTCTAGAGAAGAAGTAACATGGAGAGGTCCTAGGGGCAAAAGATGATCATGATTGCTACAATGAGTACAAAACACACCAGTTTAGCCTTTGCCTTTGGTGAATCTAAACCCATTGGAAAGCTTGGAGTATTGTATAGCAGCCATGGCATGGGAGTCCAGGGGAATGCCAACAACATTGGTTGGAGAACTCCAGCTTTCTTCTTATAATAACAAAGAAAAGACTTTGCTCATGGTTGTTAGTGTTAAAGAAAGTAGCAATGGACTGCGCAAAGCTAAGTAAGAATCGTGTAATCCAATCAAGAACTTCCTCATATAATCTGGTTATTGGTAGTCAGCAAGATTCTTTAGAATATTACAAGAGCAAGTATTTAGAGCTCCACACCGATAAGTAGAAAGAGGACGGTAACTGATATACTCATCCCAAAGAGTCTTGAAATCATTAAAATATTCAGTTATAGACTTTGACCCTTGGAAAATAGAACTCAGAAACTTTTCCAAGGTAAATACACAAGGGCTATCACTACGAAGGTACTGAAACCAAAGTTTACCCTAGACATCAAAGACATTGGTGAAATAAAATTCGTCTACAAATTTCTTGTGCAATGGAGCTCATCAGCCATGATAACACATTATTGTTTGCTCGTAGCCAAGCAACCTGAAGAAGAGCATTATAAGCTGCCTTCAATGAATGCAATTTTATTTTTCACACTCAGGGCAATGTTGATTAAGCGACTCCAAGCAACATAGTTTTCACCAGTAAAGATCCCAGAAACCAGGAGAGCACAAGGATTGTCACTGGGATGAAGGTAGTAGGGACTTGAAAAATCATCTAAAGGAGTCTCCATGTATTTAAGAAGAATCAAAAAAGAAGGTAGCAGTATTGTAATGCTCTGATACCATATGGAATTTAAAAAGTAGCGAATCCAAGAAAAAACCCTTGAGAGAAATTCATTATAATTCATATGATAGCTTATATTTTAATGGTTCAATTGTGGGGGTTAGTATTCACCTATAAGATGAGGTGATATTTCATTAAAAGATAAAACTAAAAAGAAAAAACAAGTTGAAGGATTATATTCTCTACATTTTCATACTATATTATTATATTTCTAGCAACTCAATAAAGGATCGTTCTTTATTTTCTCGTGGTCGTGTCCATAGAAGGAGAACCAGCTGTGAAAGTCGTGTAGTGCCAAAAGAACCCACATGAAGGGGACGCAAAACGACTTTAGAACAACATCCTTAACGTGACTCCCTAAGACTTACATTTCTAACTATTTTCTTCTTATGTTTATATTATTATTTAATTATATTTGCTATTTTATTATGTTAATGGATAATCAATCTAAACACAAATCACCCTTTTTTTTTTAAACAATATAAAATCGTGTTCTGTGATTTGTGTATAGATGATTTGTTTATGATCTCGAATAGACTTCATATTCTCTTAATTACTTAATTTTAGAAATTTGAGCATTGTGATATCTGTACAAAATTGAGAATGAATTCCCATAATTTTTCCTTGGTATAAAATTGAAGCACATTTTTAACTTAGGAGATCGATGAAACCGTTTGATCATATGTAGCTGTTTACAAAAGAAGTTGATAAGAGTAAGCATGTAGGAAGAAAGAAGGGCCTATGGAGTTGACACAATTGGTCGGTTACTGAACAATGTAAGATAGGGCCAAAATACATGATATATAGATAACCATTATGGAATGTAATTTCAATGAATTGGTTATTAGCCCAGCCCAATCAATAATAATATGATAACCTATAAAATGATTTTAATTGGGATTTAGAGATAGTGAAAATAATTTCATTCAAGGAGTATGTCTGAAGCCTTCAAGCACTTCGCCCTAGTTCATTAGTGGTTAAGTAACTGTACTAAAATAAATCTATTATATTGGACAGTGAATAACTATAAATTTTAATTCAACAAAAAAAGCAGCGAATATTTTGTAGCATTCACTGGCTTACAAGCACAAGAGAAAGGAATAACAATCACTAACTGCAAGAAGTTTGTGTTAGCAAATGCATTTTAGTGTCTCTTATTCAAAAGTATATTCTAAGCGTGCCCAAATACATATAAGTAGATTTATAAGCCCAAAATTAATACATTTGGCTGATGTTAAATCTCTAAAATTAAATTTCTCCAAAACGATTGATTTGACATTAAATAGCAACCTGTTATTTGTCATTTCAAGAACTATGTTTCAATTATTAAATATTTGTGTACAAACTTTTGAATGTTCGTTTTGATTAGCTTGAGATGTTATGCAGATGCAAGGTTTCAAAAAATTTTGCTCTTTATTATTTACTTATACAAGTTGTTCTAATATGTTTTCACATAAAGACTATCTTTATTTATCATTTGATTACAAGTTGTTCATTGCTTGATGACCATTAAAGGGAAATATATTTTCCAAACTAGGATGCTCGAAGTTGAAGGTAAGATTACGTGATTTTTATGTAGTCATTAATATTTGTGCATATACATGAATTTTGCAATTATTTTTTCAATGACTAGGTGAATAATGATAGATAAGAGAAGTTTTATATTTTAAATATTATATAAATATTGTAACTGACTCTTAAATGATTGCGCTTATAAAATTTTATAACTATAAGTTGGAGATATCTAGATTATCTAGATATCATCTCCATTGATCTTTATTTTGATAGAATTTATATATAACTATTATCATGCTACTAATTTCATTGTGGAAAAATAAAAATTTAAAGGCTCGATTATTTTGGGAATATGTTGGTATACAGTATTCTATTTTGGTGAATGATCCTATAATTATCCATGGAAGTTACATGTTCTGATATATTATTGAATATTAAATAAAGGAAAGTTACATTTTAAAATTTTAAATGCATTGACATAACTTTTCAAAGGCATGTGTGATTTCAAGTAGTAGGATGCTTTTATCAAATATGAATATGATGAAGTTAAGTTTCACTCTCAAGTCTCTTTGAGAGTCTTCTCACTTATTGCGCAAAATATGATAAATAAAAAGAACAGGTACTTATTAGTCCATGTTCTCTTTACGCATTACTTACTACCAATTTTACCACAAGGTATATTTGAGAATTTAATGGTCTAAGGTTATAACTAAAATGAGTGAATGGAGAATTGGTTGTCTTGCAATCCGTTTCACGCATGTCTCTCACAAAATGACATGATCTCTTGATTTTTGATTTATGATCTAGTTTTTAAAGGTGATCATTCTTGAGCGATTAATATTTTGAATATCCTTGAAACGTGGGGGTATTAAACTGTTTAATAGTTTTTCCTTTCTTTGGTCAATTCTTGAGGAAAAGTTGGATTAATATTAAAATGTCATACTTTTATTTAAATCTTTCTAAGTTACTCTTATTTATTGTGACGCTAAAATTTTATGAAAGTGTTTAGAATTATTTGCAGACATGAAAAATTTCAAAGAAACTCTACATGATGGATATCTTTGAAATGTTGAGGTGTTTAATATAGATACACCTTATATTTTATTTTTTCCTTGTTGCAAACTAACTCTTGAAAAGTGCTAAAAATAAAATTGAAGATTATATGTGAAATGCAAGAGATCAATGGATGCATCTTTTCAAACGTGTTACTAGAAGCCAATATCAGAAATTTCATAGTTATCTTATTATAATTAAATATGTGATATTGACATTTTGAAAAAAATTATTGGGTAAAATTGTAGATATGCAGGAAGAGATAAGATTCATAAATTAATTGTACGATATTATTATCCAAGAGAGGCATAAATAAATTGTTGTCCGAGCATACACAAATCATCGAGGTAAAAAGGGCTTTAGCCTATAAAGGAGCCACCTTCGGGAGTAATCCAACTTTTGTGATTAATAATCCCATGGAAAAGTTCAATGTAGTAGAAACAACCCATACCGTGTGACTTGTAATAATAGGTGATAGTGCTAATAATAAAATGTAATGCTAGGAAGGGTTTAAACCTAAATGGATATTGAGGCGAGAATTCTAGTGAGGTGTGGGTCACACGCACCTTTGGAAAGACTCACCTTTGTAAGATTTGTCATAAGCTCATGGCTATGGAATTGGACTATTTCATAGATATTCTTAGTAGAATCAAGATTAGAGTGCATGACCATTAAGAACATTACCCGCTATGAACTAAAGCCTAAATCAATATTGTGTATAGAACAATTAAAGTTTAGCCAAAAGGACCTAATTTAAGGCATATCCCATTATGGTTCCCTCAAATGGAAATTGTTATCACTCAATGAAGTTTAAATCTAAAAGACACATACACCTATTGCACAGTATTATGTTGTCATTATTATATTATATATGTATTTATCTATTTTGAAAGTTTAAGACTTGTTAGGGATTGTTGTAACATAAAATATATTAACCTTTCAATATTAAAACCATTTAATTTTTAGTTTTAACACAAGTTACAAAATCATAATTTATATGGTAACTTATATTTTAATGGTTCAATTGTGGGGGTTAATATTCACCTGTAAAATGTGGTGTTATTTCATTGAAAGATAGAATTAAAAAGAAAAAAAGTTGAAAGATCATATTCTCTACATTTTCATACTATATTATTATAATTTTGGTAACTCGATAAATGCTCGTTCTATGTATCTATGTGGTCGTGCCCATAGAAGGAAAATCTACTGTGAGCTAGGGCTGCACAAAAAATCGCAAAACAAATCGAACCGAAATCGTTGAATTGAAATTGTTGGTTTGAGTCTACGTGGACCCGTGGTTTCCTTTCCTTTAAACCAAACCATTTCAAACTGATTAGGTTTAGGTTTTGATTTTCAAAAATCGCACAAAATCGAACCGAACCGTTTTGAAATTTTTTTATTAAAACATTAATTTTATTAACTTAAAATTTTTAAAGTTTTCACTTTTCAAAAGCAAATATCAATTTAGCAATTCAATTTACAAACAACCTATTGAAATAATTATAAAAAGTAAATTAGATTCATCATTATTGACCTATGATTTAACAGGTTCACAATACGTGTCCACCTCACCCGAAAATTTATTTCAAAATCATATGGAAAAAAAAACATATATTTTCAATTATTCAAATAATAATTTAACAAAACTACGTTAGCAAATCACGTCCAACGTTTCAGAAGTCCTAATATAATTTTTCATTTCCCTATCATTTGACGCTTGTTTGTCACTGCTGAATGAACTGCTAGTCGCCTTTGCCTGTTAGTCTACTAATCTGTACTTTTCTCTCTTCTCTTTCAGTAAGTCTTAGATTCTTATTCAAACCATTTTTCTATCGTTCTTTCTTTTATTTGTTTTTTCGAACTTATTATATACTTGTGAGTTGTGGTTTGGATAGAAAAATGATTATTTGTGTGTCTAGATGATTAATGAATTTGTTTGTTATTTGAAAAAAACGAAGGACGGAGCATATTGATTGTGTGAAAATGTTAAAGTTTCCTAACTAAGACTATTACCTTTTACTTTCATAAAGTATTTAGAGGATGAAATCCGTCAATTCCCAATAAATCGAAATTCTATCGATCTTTGTACATCTAAATATATCCCGTTCAATCCTTATTTAACATCTCACTAGCAAGAGGAAATGAATTCTAACCAAACTATAATAACATAATGTGACTACAATTACCAACCGTTATATGACAATATGAATGTCATACAAGACAATGTAAATAAAAGTGAAGAAAGATGTATTTGTTCTATTAACATCTTTTAGCAATCAACTTTGAAAATAATTTATTCATGGGTCTCATGATAAATATGAATGTAATTTAACATTTAACATTATTAGTTCTCTTTTAAACTTATATTAAATACTTTACTATAATATCGAAAAGTAAACTGCGGATTAAAACGAACCAAACCGCAAATTATGGTTTGGTTTGGTTCGAAAAATAAAATGGTTTGGTTTGAAAAAATTTCAAACTGCATAAAATGGTTTAAGTTGAAAATATAGCACAAATCGCTCAAATCGAACCACGTTCACCCCTACTGTGAGCTATATAAATTTTATCTTGGAGTCGTGTAGTGCAAAAGAACCCACACGTAGGAGAGACAACATGACTTTAGGACAGCGTCCTTAACGTAACACCCTAATACTTGCATTTCTAACTCTTCTCTTCTTATGTTTATATTACTATTTAATTATATTTATTATTTTATTATGTTAATTGATAATCAATCTAAACACAAATAACTTATTTTTCCCAACAATCGTATTACGAGTAGTTCAAATTTTAGCCACTATAAAACTCAACAAAAAAATATGAAAAATTAAAGCAAAAAATCAAAAGAAAATAAAGGAACGCGATGATTTTCACCCTAAAGCAAAAGGTTCAGAACTGGAGTTTCTAATCCCTTTTTGAGCTTTCGTCACTAGAAGGATATCACTATATCAATGACATCAAACGAATTGTCCAGTACAAAGCTCCATGGCACTCAGACGAAATCTCACAAGGTTTTTCCCAAAATAAGCCTCACAATACAAAACAACATTCACTCGAGAATGACAGATAATTGGTCTATACAAATCACTCAAGATCTATACAAAAGGGTTGGAAATAATCTCATCAACAATGGCTTATTTTAGAATGCAGTAGAGAACAACGAAGAACCCAAAGAGAGTTCAAGAGACAAGAGGGAATGAAAAGTCTGGCATCTCAAGCCCTAATTTGGATTAAATATTGAAGGCACTTGAAGGTCTTGATCCAACGGTGTAAGAGGTGACACTTAGCAAGACCAGGTGCATTTGTTCTCATAAAAGAGAAGTCATGTTTCATCAACACGTTTTTGGCCAAGAAGCGTATCAGTATCAATTCAACATTTAAGGATTCGGCCCACAAGTCCATCATATTCGAAGAGTCCGACCTAACAACATTGTGCCATTCTTCACATTCTCCATCTTGGTACAATGATTCCAACATAATTTATAGTGATTCTTCCAAACATAACATCATTTGCACTTATTCCTGATACACAAATAAGCAAGAGTTAATATTTAGCTTACTTAAACAGTCCAGAAAGTTGTTTAAAGGCAGCACTTTAGTACCAACATCAACAGGATTAAAATTAGTAGAAATCTTTTTCAGTTTTACAACACCTTGAGAAATTACATCTCTAATAAAATGAAATTTCACATCAACATACTTAGATTTATTATGTAAAACAATATTCCTACTTAAATATATGGCAGATTGGTTACCAAAGTGTAAAACAACATCATTTATAAAGCCAAACTCATTCAATAATCCTTTTAGCCAAATTCCCTCTTTACTAGCATCAGTTGTAGCTATATATTCTGCTTCAATTGAAGATAATGCGACAATCTCTTATAATCGGGATTCTCAACTTATACAGTAATTACACAAAGTATATATGTAGGCAGACGTTGATTTTTTGTTGTCCCTATCATCTGCATAGTTAGAATATGTGTAACCCCTCAAGATAACACCCTCAGATTGTTTTCTATACTCAATACCTAGATCTTAAGTTCATTTAATGTATATTCTCAATACACTTATAGAAAATGTCAAATCAGGCCTTGTACAGATTATTAGATACATAACAGACCCTATTGCATTTGAATAAGGCACTCTAGTCATTCTTTTAAACTCACCTTCAGTTTTGGGACATTGATCACTTGAGAGTTTGAAGTGATTTACTAAAGGCGAACTCATACTTTTAGCATCAGACATAGAAAATTTTTCAAGTAACTTTAAAACATAAGTTTTTTTTATTATGACTTAGTGTGTCATCTCTCCTATTTCTTTTAATTTCAATACCTGAGATTTTTCTAACAAGACCTAAGTCCTTCAATTCAAATTTGATTTTAATTAACTCTATTTCATTTATGTCATGACTTGCTAAGAGCATGTAACCCACATAAAGAAGAAGATATAGTGAATTTTCACTTCCATTCCTTTACAATAAAGACATGTATCGAAATTACTTCTTTTAAAATCAAGTCCAAGCACAATGGTATCAAATCTTTTGTATCATTGTCTTGGAGCTTGTTTTAAGCCATGAAGTGACTTTTTAAGAAGACATACTAAGTCTGCATTTTTATTCACTTCAAAACCTTTAGGTTGTCCTATAAAATAGTTTCTTCAAGATCCCTATTTAAAAATGTAGTTTTTACATCCAATTGATCCAATTTCCAATTAAGTTGAGCTGCTAAGGAAAGAATTACTCTAACAATTGTAAGTTTTACAATTGGAGAAAAGATTTCATTGAAATCTATTACCTCTTTTTGAGCAAAACCCTTAGCCACAAGTCTTGCTTTGTATCTAATGTTACTCTCATTCTTTTTACCTCTTTTAAATATAAAAATCCACTTACAGTCTATAACCCTCTTTTCCTTAGGTCTTTTAACCAAGGTCTAGGTTTAATTCTTCCTTGATGATTCCATTTCTTCATGCCTTGCAGCTAGTCAATGCTTAGAGTCCTTGCTACTCATAGCATCTTTAAAGGACGCAGGTTCATTCTCAATGAACCCCTGAAAAGTCAGAAGAGATATTTCATCATCAAATCTCACAGGTGGTCTTATTTATCTCATTTCTCTATTTCTAGCAAGTTGATAATTATTTAAAGATTGAGTTACTTCTAAATCAAATTCAGATTGGTGATTTTCATCATTATTTTGGGCCTGAACATCACTATTAACAATCTGATCAGCATGCAGATTATCAGTATTAACTTGCTCCACCTCAATTTCAGTTTCCCTTACTACATGTTCAGTCCGACTCATTTCTTCAGTATTCTTACCAAATTTTAAACAAGTCAGATCATCATCATTAAACACTACATTTCTACTTATAATAATCTTATAACCTTTAGTTTCCCTTACCCAAAGTCTATACCCTTTTACCATAGCCCCAGAAAACACACTTAAGGGCCCTAGGTTCAAAATTCCTTTCAGATTGATGTGCATAGGCTGCACATCCAAATATTTTCAGATTACTTAAATGTACAGGTTTTCTTATCCAAACTTCTTCAGAGGTTTTATACTAAAGGGAGTGTATTCAATTGAGACTTTTAATGACTTTTTGGGATTTAAAAAGTTTAGGGATATTCACTTAAGAATTTTTGAGACTCTCTAAAAATCATAGTATATTCAATTGAGATTTTTATAGACTTTTAAAAAGTCTATAAAAGTTACGGTGTATTCAATTAAAAAATTTTAGAAGTCTCTATAAATCTTGGGGTATTCAAATTTTAATGACTTCTAAAGACTTTTATAAAGTTTTTGGAGTACTAACTTTTAAGCAAAAAGTACTCATATAAAATTTTAAAATTTGCCTCTCATTAATCACGAGATTTTAGGAGACTTTAAAAAAAAAAATTCAATCCTTCTTTCCTTTAATCTTCTATGGACATGTATGATTAAATTTTTTCTATTGATTATATTCCATTTATCTTTCTTTCTCAATCTTATTTTTTATCTCTATTTTCTATGAAAAATTAAATTGAATTCTTGTAACTTTCTTTTTCTTTTCCATTCATTTTTTTCTGTGAAAGACATATTTTTTTTATTAAATTATAAAATTTTATATGAAATTTTTTTAATTAAATTTAAATATATTGATTTTTTTTATTTTTAAAAGTATACTACACTTATAATATTAAATCAAATATATATCTATAATTTTGATTATTATTTATTTAAATAAAGTCTTTAATTTTTATTTCTTTAATTTTTATTTTTTTATTATATAAGAAGAAGAAGGGAAAGGAAAAGGGAAATTGTGGGAACTAATACTTCGTATATAAGAATTTCACATCAAATCTATGTAAATTCTATTTCAAATGAAAATCTCCCAAAGTCTTTTAAATTCCACCAAAGTCTATAAAAATTTTAAAATGAAAATCTATGGAAAGACTTCTAATTCCATAGAAATCTATAAAAATCCATGAAATCCATAAAAATCACCACTTAAAAAAGTCCATCAAAGTTTTCAAAAGTTTTAATTGAATACACCCCCTAAATATCGCTAGTGGGGGTTCTATTTATTTGGTAACTAACAGTTTTTGCAGCTTCTTCCCAAAATAACTTGGGAAGACCAGAACTAAATAACATGCATCTAACCTTTTCAAGAATAGTTTTGATCATTCTTTTAGCCAAGCCATTTTGTTTGGGGGGTGTGTCACAGTTCCATGTCTTAAAATACCATGCAATTTACATAATCCATCAAATTCATAATTGCAAAATTCAAGCTCATATCAGTCCTTAACATTTTAATCTTTTTATCAGTTTGATTTTCAATCAACGATTTCCAATCTTTGAAAATATTTAAAGTGTCAGACTTAGATTTAAGGAGAAAGATCTAGCTTTTCCAATAAAAAAAATCATCTATGATTAAAAGGAAAAATCTGAAACTAGTATGTGTGGGCACTGAAGCTGGTCCTTAAAGACCAGCATGCAATATTCAAGTATAGATACAAATTTATACATCCCAAGCAGAAATAGTAATCTATAATGCTTTCCTAGTATACAGTGATCACAAAAACTGAGTTTCTTAATTGCATTATTTTCGAAGGCACCTTGTTTTTTCAAAATCTGTAAGCCTTTGTCACTAATGTGGCCTAATCTTTTATGCAATATTTGTGAGTTATCATTGGGGACAGATAGGGGTGGTTGTCCGGTGGGTCGGTCCGGGTATTTCAATAGCTAGAACCACCTATTATATTTCGGGTATTTTATAAATGGATCCATTCTTTTCCATCTAATTATTTGACCCAAACCCGAACCCGAACCCGAACCCGAACTCGAACCATCGGTTTCGATTTAGATTCAGTTCTACCCATAACATTTTTTTGAATACATATTTAGTAAATCCAACCATGTAATTAGACGGATTATCACAAACTATCCATCATGTCATAGCTTTAGTAACGACATTGATGGACTAATCGTCCAAACCGTAAACAAAGCCTTAACAGATTAAAAGTTACACAAAAAATTAAAAAGACTAGCCTTAAAAGAGCATTATAAATTAGTTAAAACTTAAAAGAACTTTAGTAGGAGTATAGGCCAGCATTAAACAGAGCCTTAAAACTTAAAAGACCATTAATAAGGCCATCTTATTATGATAATAATTAGAAGTTCAAAAAATTTTAAAACCAACATGAGAAGTTAAACAACGAAAAAATGTCATCAAAAGAGCCATAAACCGTAAAATGTTAACAATAAAGTCCAGATGATAAATATTCTCAATAGATTTTGAGTCGCCTACATTAATCTACGTGAGTTGCGTCGCACCAACCATTTAGACATCCATTGCATGAGTTGTGGCATTAACAAATCTACGAGACATAATTAAAATATGATAATCATTACAAGCTTAACAAAATTAAAATTTATTAGATTAACAAAATGCAATATAAGAATATGGAAAAACAATGTTTACTTACCCGTCTCAATTTTCTTGTAAAACTCCGTCTCTTCAATGCATATTTCATTTAGGGTACTTTCAAAAGTCCAGATTCTCCACGTAACCAATTTTGTGTGCAAATTAATGCCTCAACTGTTTTAGGAGTTAAAGAACTCCTAAATGAATCAAGAATTTGTCCACTCGGGCTAAATGCTGACTCAGAAGCAACCGTAGAGACAGGAATGACAAGCACATCCCTTGCTATCTCAGATAAAGTACTAAAACTTTCACTATTAATCTTCCACCAATATAAAATGTCAAAATTTTCATTTGTAGGGTCTTCAATACTTTCTCCTAAATATTTTTGAATCTCGTCTTTTCCAGGTAAATCCACATTGCTAGTTTTCAATTTTTTGTACCCTATGTCAACTTTATTAAATGGACTCATATCATCTCTATCTCCATCTTCATCATCATCTGAACCATCAACAGAAGTTAGTCCATTATTAGAATTATGACCACCAATTCCATCATCAATACCATGTCGTCCCTTGTATTCATTGTATAAAGCATACAACATTTTCATAACTTCACTCTTTAACACATCCACCTTGTTTTCATTATATAAGATACTCGCACAATATGCAACATACTCAAATTTGTATCTCGGATCAAGTACAATTGCTAAAAGTAAAAGCTTGTTTATTTTCTCAATTGTGCCCCAATACTTGTCAAACTTGACCTTCATATTGCACGTTATACTTCTTAGCAAATGATCATTTTTATTACTCAATGTTGTTAGTGCATGTTCAATGTTGCAAACTTCTTTGAAGTAAAGAGTAGCTGACTAGAAGTAACATGTAGTAATGAACTAAACTTCAAAGTGACTTCATAAAAAATTCTTAAAAATTTGGCAAATTTTCTTGCCTCATCCCAATCATCACTAGTAGGTGGTCCTTCTCTTTCGTGTCCATTTTCACGCTCGTCAAAATATTTATAATAAAATCCATCCTCTTCCTCCATCCGTTCAAATGCTTTCTGAAAATTCAATGCACTGCCCAACATTAAAAAGGTTGAATTCCATATAGTGGGTACATCTAGAATGGCAAGCTTTTTGCAACCAATCTTCTCTCTTTCAATACAAGCTTTAAACTTCATATGCCTAGAAGGAGATGATCGAAAATTTTTTATAGCATTTCGAATACTTGCTATGGAGTGGTTAAACTCCTTCAACCCATCATTAACAATCAAATTAATAATATGCACCGAACACCTTACATGCAAATAAGCACCACGCAAAATCATGCAATCAGCTTTCCAATTCTTCAACTTGTTTTTCACATAAATGATTGCCATATCATTTGCATTTGCATTGTCAACGGTAATAGACCACACTTGCTCTGTCCCCCAATCAAGCAAACTATTTTCAACAAGTTTTCCTATTGTCGCCCCTTTATGATTTGGAACAACGGAAAAGCTCAAAATCCTCTTATGTAATTTTGAAGTTCAATCAATAAATTGTGCTATGATTTCTATGTAATTAATATTTTGAATTGATGTCCAATAATCAGTGGTAAGAACAACCCTTTGCCTATTCTGAATAAGTTTATTCTTCAATGATTCCTTTGTCTCGCTATAAAGATAGAGCACATCCCTAGCAATTGTTCTTCGAGAAGAGATATCAAACTTGGGATTGAGTTTTTGCACAAACTCTTTAAAACCCATACCCTCTACAAAGGAAAGGGGCAAATCATCAATTATAATTATCCTAACTAGATATCTTCTACATTCTTCTCTATTATACACCGATGTTGTAAGATTAAACATGTTACCATCACCATTACCACCATCATTACTCTATCGAGTTAAGGTCTTTTGTTGGTCACCAAACTAATTAGCCTTATATGCATGACAACTATCCAAATGCTTCCACATACTATAAGTACCACCTTTTGAATTACTTTGAAGGACTTTTCCACAATAATTGCATTTTGATGTTTCTCCATTACCTACCTTAGTAAATCTCAACAAAATTGCTGATCTTGTCTTTGTTCTCTTTTTAATTCCAAGTGTCTCATCATACATCTACAAAAATTAAATTGTTTTACCATAACCCGTAACAAATTTAATTTGAAGAGGGAAAAAATAATAAAGGCACACCACGACGTTTGATATTGAATAGAAAACAATAGTAAAGGCACACCACAAGTAATATTACTAGTTGTTGCATGATAGAGACTTGAAGATAAACTTAGACTTGAACGAATCCATAAATCAATCAACAGCTTGAGAATTTTGATTGATGAAATTGATATTTGACGACAAATGAATCTAGAAAACAAAGCTGAGCCCAGCGTCCTTTGAATTTCAACTACATGGTTATAAAAAATCAAATAATATGTCAATACTAGAAGAAAAGGTAATTATTAAATCACCGATTAATAATCCATTAAGTACTGAGATTAGTTATTAATAGCTTTCAAGTTTAATCAATAATTGGGATTATTTATTAATCCATTAAGCTCCAACATTTTGATCCCAATTCATCACATTGCAAATAAAAAAAAAAGGTGAACTATAAGATCATGGCTGCAAGAAAAACTGTTCAGATTTCTTGATAAATGGATGCAATGAAGACGTGGAGTACAAAGAACCATTAAACACAAATAGAATAAGTCGCCAACTCCTCTTTAAAGTAATTAAAAAGAGTGGCAAAAACTGTTCAACATAGACGCTGACAAGTTAGCATATTATTTTTCATTATACGTTTATTTTCATATTCAGATTTTATTTTCATTACAAGTTGGTTATCTGTGGTGTTGGTGCTGGTGACGAAGCCATTGTTTGACGGAAGAGAACACCAAAAAGGAATTGGGAAAGGAGGCAGCAGGCAGAGGATTGTAATTCTTTATAGGTTTGGCAGTGGGCAAATTCCTTTTGGGCAAGATTTATATATTTGGATGTTGTAACTAAGATGAGCCAAAAGATTTGGACTTAATATTTTCTCTAGGTTGAATTGAGGAGCCCATTTAGTTTTTAAGTTATAGTCTATAAATATCAAATTTCGTAATTTTTTTATGCAATCTATTTAACTATTAAAAAAAATTACAACGAAGTTGGTTCCATCCGGTTACCCATGGTTCCAATTCAAGAACCAAAAACCAACCCAGACCCAATCAATTTTCGATTTTCGATTTCAATTCCTTTTTTTTAAGAACCGAAATCGAAACGGTTCGGAAGATTCGATTCCGGTTAAAATGCCCACTCCTAAGGACAGAGATTGCTGCTAATGTGGAATCAAAATAGTTTTGAGTATGTAAAATATAAAGCCCATATCTCTTGGGGGCTTCAGTAACAAGTTGAGAGCCCCTCAAGATTTTAATGTATCCCTTGTTAATCACAATATTATATTTCAAGTCATCTAGGAAATTTGATTTCTTTGTAAGTCAAGGACATACCTGGCCTTTTGTAGAATCAATTCATCATTACCTTTAACCCTTAAGGTGATAGTTCTTATGCCTTTTACTTGATCGGACATGTGATTACCCATAAAAACTTGGCCTCCATGAACATTTTTAAACTCAAAAAACATTCTCTTTTAGGACACATGTGAAAGGTGCAACTACAGTCAAGAATCCACTTTTGACTAGGTGGACTGTGAACAACAACATATAGTTCATCTGTGTTGGACTCATTATTGTAGGCCAAGGCAGCACCACCATCATCTTTTGACTTATTCTTCAAATCATTAAGTCTCTTGTGGCGATCTTTGATAAAATGATCTCCACCTAGACAATAAAAATATTTTTTACCCTTTGCCTTGTTTTTCATTTTATCGTTAAAGTCACCTTCTTCTTGTGTCTTTGTTTTTTATTAAAGTTGACATTCTTTGGATTTGGATTTGATTTGGACTTAGCCATCAAATTTTCACTACTGACAGATCCTTTCTTCTCATATTTTTCCTCTAACTCTTTGATTTTTAAAGCATTTATTATCACATTTGTAGTTAGAGTCTCCCTCACATATTCAATTGCATTTTTAACATCATTATATTTATCAGTGATTGAATTTAAGAAGACCATAGCCAGTTGATTTTTTGAGAGTTTCTCATCACAGTCGGCTAGGTCACGAGATAATCTATTAAAACTATCAATATTCGCCTCAAGATCAAAAGAAGGGTTCAATTTAAAACCAAAAAGTTGTTTTAGAAGATTCACTTTATTAGACATGAATTTATTCAAATAGGTATCTTCCAATTTCTTCCACAATTCAGCAGTAGTTTTTGTCTCACCAATCTCTCTTAACACATTATCAGACAAATGAAAAAATATAGAGCTCCATGCAGTTTCATCAAGTTCAGTTTAGTTTCTTCCAAATCATTTGGCCATGACTCATCAATAGCCTTAGCACATTTTTGTTGAAGTAAAAGGGCTCTCATTTTTTGACGCTAGAGACTAAAGTCTCCTTTACCATTAAAGATGTCCAGTTCAACTTTAGTAGTGACGATCAAAACACAATTTGAATGTCAACAATGCAGACAGATCACACAAGCCTTCAACAGTAGATACAACTTGCAAGAACTTAGATATCATACACAGTAAACCAATTTAAAGTGTACAAACAACAAATAGGTTGTATGGTATAGATTATTCAGTATGATCTCAGTAGTTCATTTACCAAGAATTAAACAGTTTACTCAAAAACCAGAATATCAAGTAACAAGTGTACAAGTCACAACATGCTATATATAGTATTACAGAACACATGCAAGAACATGAAGTAAAAGGTCTAAATAGTTGACTTGAAATAAAGGCAACCCTTAGATTCCAGACAACTCAAAGGTTCCTGAACAAAGGAATTGCTAAGAGATGTCTTCAATTTAAAGATTTGACCACGGTTGCAAGTATCTTAGAAAACAAGCCAGTATTGTGAACTGTAACTCCAAAAATTGGAACGAACTCACCAAATCCCTTTATTAGGGTCAAGAAAAAAACAGAGATCTACCGAACAGGTGCAAAAACTTTCAGATCTTCCAAACTGGAGCCAAGAACCACCGTTTAAACGCTCTAATATCACTGTTACGAGTAGTTCAAATTTTATCCACTTTAAAGCTCAACAAAAAATTATGAAAAATTAAAGTAGAAAATCGAAAGAAAATAAAGGAACACGACGATTTTCACCCCAAAGCAAGAGGTTCAGAATCGGAGTTCCTAATTCTCTTTTGAGTTTCCGTCACCAGAAGGATATCACTGTATCAATGGAATCAAACAAACTGTCCAGTACAAGACTCCATGGCACTTAGATGAAATCTCACAAGATTTCTACCAAATAAACCTCACAATACAAAACAACATTCACTCAAGAATGACAGATAAAAGGCCTATACAAATCACTCAAGATCTATAAAAAATGGTTGGAAATAATCTCATCAACAAGGGCTTATTTCAAATTGCAATAGAGAGAAAACGAAGAACCCAGATAGAGAGTTCAAGAGACAAGATATAATGAAAAGTCTCGCATCTCAAACCCTAATCTGGATTAAATATCGAAGGCACTAGAAGGTCTCCATCCAACGGTGCAGAAGGTGACACTTAGCAAGATCAGACACATTTGTTCTTATAAAAGAGAATCAGCGACACATTTTTGGCCAAGAAGCAAATCAGTATCAATTCAACATTTAAGGATTCGGCCCACAAGCCCATCAGATTCAAAGAGTCCAGCCCAACATCATTATGCCATTCTTCACAAACTGCCAACCTCAAACTGACGTAATGGTCAACAAATTTTAGCAGCACAGAATTCAGACTGAGATTTCTTTTCTTTGCTTCTTGAGCCCTCAATTCCAAGGCTTCTATATGTGATTGTAGGTTCCAACGTCCATTGCAAAGCCTTTTTAATTTTTTTTACTAAAAAGGAATTATTTTTCATTTTTAAAATTACACATCCTCCTTTCAAGGTTGAAATATCACTAGCTGTTTTATCTGTCATCTTTTTCCTCCTATTAGAGCTGTTTTAATAATTAAATTATTTATTGGTAAGACGATGATTATCAAGCAAGAAATTGTGGGACTATTTTATATTATAAAATATTAACTTCTAGCATTGACACTTGAAAATATGTTATTAAGTGATGAATTAAATTAATGTGTAAATTATTAATCGATTCTCATCTGTTAAAATATAATTTCAATGAAATATATGTTCATCAACACAAATAGAGATGACTTATACATTACATTAAGGGCTCATTTAGCATAATTTTTGAAAAATTAAAGGAACTTTTGACACCGAAAAAAGTTTTTGAACCGTTTGACTATTTTTATGAAAATATTTCTTTTAATTAGAAGAGTTTTTAAAGAAAGTTGGTCCAACGTAACTTTCTCTAAAAACACTTTTAGAGTTGAAAGCTCTTTTAAAGATTAATTTTCAAACAAAAATTAATATATTTTTCTTCAAAACCTCTTCTATAAAAAGCCAAAATAAAAATAGAAGCCAGGTCCTAAATTGACTAGTGTCTATAATACATTAATCATTGAAATGCAACGTCATCATCCGCAGGTAATTGAGGAAAAAGACTCTTTTTGCAAATAAAGAATGGACCTTTTCTATCATTCTCAACCTTTAAATCCCCACCCCCAAAATCTTGTAATTGGTCCTCGTTTCCCTACTCATCAATTTCGTCATCCTATGTTTTAACTTTTTAATGATCTTTATCTAACTTTTATGTATCTATATTTTGCCGACTTACCACTGTAAATCAATCATCACTTTTTACTCTACAATCTTGAATCATGTAATCTATCCTCGACTTCTTATCATTCATGAATTTTATCATTGTACGATTTTACTCTTCTTTAATGACTTCCACGATTCTATAACTCTCGTAAAGTATGAAACGTATCAATATTTAATTAACTTACGTGTCTACTGAAAAAGGATGCTAAAGATATTTTTTTTTTAATCATAATTTTTGTATGACTTACTTTTATATAATATAGAAACTCCCTATTTTCCTTGATAGAAAAAACTAAAAATAAAAAATAATGAGTATAATAGTCGCAAATAAAAAATGATAGGATTGGAAGAAGAAGCAATTATTGGGATATACATGCTTTAAAACACGAGGCGGTTCTAAGTTTTATAAAAAATTTGTTCAAGGATGAGTTCTCTGTGAATCCCATGAATTTAATTAACTTTGTCGATAATCAAGGTGTCTTGTCATCATTGTTTAGTATAAACTAAGTAACGGTGCTTATTGAATTAGACGTAAACTATCCAAATTAATAGGATTTAGAGTTGATCCAATCGAATTAGTTATTTTTAAATATATTTATTTCAAAGAGTACATAGTTTAATTTCCTCGTGCGGGAACTTTAAATGGCTGTTCTCAATTAATACAAAAATTATTTATATTCATTTTTAGTTTCATATACGCATCATATAGGTTGTTTAGGAATCAAAATTCCATGCTTTCTTTCCTTTAATAATTATATTAGGTATTTTTTATTAAATAAAAACCTCATTTCCACAAGGAGAAACTCTAGGAACCAATAGATGGAACAAATAACGATATAAAATTATAACGGAATAATTTTGAAGTCTTTATCAATTTCAATATCAATATTTATTAAGTATGCTTTATTTTATAATTTGATCTGCTATGACTCAAGAATACTTTTTCAAGAACAATTTTAAATTCTCAACTAAATATGGCAAAATAATGTTAAGACCCGTTTGGTAGTGCTTTTTTACCCAAAAAATTGATTTTTTAACTGTTATTTTACTATTCTAAATGTCATTTTTTACTTCTTCACTCACATGTGACTCCCACTTTTCTCTTAACAATCAAAAAATCAATTCTCAAAATTACTACCAAACAGGGCCTAAATGATTTCGATAATGTATTTCCTTTTTTCATTTGATTATTAATGATCAATCTTCCTTTCGAGAGTGAAATATTGCTTCAAGCTTTCCTTTTCGGTTTTTCTATTAGAGCTGTTTTAATGATTAATTTATTTATTCACAAAGCGATATTTTTCAAGCAATAAATTGTTGGATTAATTTACACTAATAAAATATTTAATTCTAGTGTTGGGAAATATGTTATTAATAATAAGATGTAACGATTTAAATTAATGCATTAATTTTTTAATAAATTCTAGTCTATTAAAATATAATTTCAATAGAATTTATGTTCATTAACATATAAATAGAGATGACTTATTCATTACACTAAAAATTGACTAGTGACAAATATATTAATCATTGAAATGCAACGTCATCATCAGCAGATATATATTGAGAAAAAAGCCCTCTCTTTGCAAATAGTCAATCTTTAAAGCCCCACTCTAAAATCATGCCATTAGTCCTCATTTCCCTTCCATTAATTTCGATATTTTTAATCATCTTTAGCTAACTTTCACTTACATCAATCAATCATCGCTCTCTTTACTCTACGACCCCAAATCATGTAATTCATTCTCGACTTCTCGTTTCTTTGTTCATGTATTTTCTTTAATTGATTTCCACGTGTCCTTTTCTTACTGGTTTGAAACTCTTGTAACACATGCGACGTGTCAGTGCTCGACTAACATACGTGTCTAGTGAAAAGGATTCCTTTTATCATAATTTATATATGATGTTATTTGTAATCATTCACAACCGTAGTTGTCCTACGTAACATAAATATGACGGTTAGTAATTTGATACATCAACCACACTATACATACAACAATCGAATTGATAGAACACATACAGATCACACACATCACATGGGTGAGTGATTTTATTTTTTCAATATAAAACTCACATGGGGTCCATCCCATGTGAGTTCTATTTTCTTCCATACAGGCAAAATTATTGTTGATATAGAAAGTAATAAAATATTACCACATTAATGTGTTAAATCACTAACTGTCACGTATGACGATTGCGATGATGAGTGATTGCAAATAGAATTACTCTTTATTTTTACAAAATTTAGAAACTCTATTTCCAAATTGTGTTGGTGCCGTTAATGGTCAAACTATTGAAAATTCAGGCTCCCCGATAATATGGGCAATTCCAAGATTTCTTACGATTAAAATAGGCTTTAATCTGATTAATTAACGGGTTCATTCCCCTTAAATTAATAATTTCAATTTCAATTGCCTTCCATTCAAAGGAAGTACGTAAATACACACGTGGAGTGCCATGCACGAAAGGATTTTTGTGTGTTTTTTCTTAAATACAGGCTTAAATCGTGGCCAATTAAAGGACGTAACTCAAAACAAGTCCATCTACGGAAACTTTTAGCGATTTAGTTAAAGTAATACCATCCAACTATTCATTTCTTTTCTGTTTTAAATGCTGCACTTTTGGACAATTTTTCGATTTTTTTTTTTTTTAGTGATTTCCAAATTTTTAGCTTTTACCCTATAATTAGCTCGACTTCGAACGATTACGATCCAATCTAGTTTAAGGGGTGTTTCGGAGTGATTTTTCACTAAAAAAAATTGATTTTTTGACCGTTATTTCACTATTCCAAAAATAAAGTTTGACTTCTTCTATCACAGGTGACCCCCACTTTTCTCCTAACAATCAAAAAAACAATTCTCAAAATCGCTTTCAAACGGGGCCTAATTTTGATACTTATTTGGATTTATCGATGCTATTCACATCAATTACAAAATTAAATCACCTAATATATATAGTCTTTGTTCGATCCTCATTATTTCTAAAATACAATTTTTTTCTTTCTTCTTTTCACCCACGCAATTTTAAATAAATTAATATTAAACGTCAATTCAAAACTTTTTCTTATTTTTCAGATACGCATCCTCCATCAATTTACTTTTAAAAATACATTCTTAACCAGAATACGAAGCTCAAATAGGCGAATAGTTTTTAATGTCCCCATTTTCTTTATAGCCTTTAATAGAGAGATTGGATTGAACAAATCATACTTCGTACGAATACACATGTTGAAGTGTCATTTGATCCTAAGTTTCTAATCATTCATTTATTTGGATTCCGTGTAAAGAATTCTACCAAGTTTTGAGGAGAAATTTGAACCAGATCAGCAATTAGAGTAGCCACATGTTTAATGTTACAAAAATTTTAGGCTCCACCATTTGGTTTGATCGATCACTCGATTCTTGATTTAATCATACAACAAAGTGATCTGCATGGATTTCGATCCATTCTTTTCAATCATGCAAACATATCATTAGCTCAATTATTTGCTTGAAAGTGACAATTCTGCAATTCAATCCTCTCGTCCTATTGCAAAACACTTATGTGTTACCGTATATAATCAATATTAGAAAAATCTTCAAAAGATTAAATTTTTAGTCGGTTCTACATCAACGCAGTATTAAATCTTAGTGTACAAAATTATCTTTAATGTAAAACGATTCCAACGTATGCTTTTAATTTTATCGGATAAAAAGCATTTTTAGATTTCTCTCAAGTAGCATTTCCTACCGATAAGCTGACGTTTAGCTTATTAGTTCTATGATTATATTCAAAATCGACGTATTATTGGTGTCAAAATATCTATCTGATTCAGAATGGAAGAGCTTGCATCAAATTTCGATTCAAACATGGATTATCTAAAGATTTCCAAAATTTAAACGAAAACCAGAATAAATAAATATTACCATATTACTTCTAGATAATAGGATATAGTCGTTTATCATACGAAATGTTTGGCAAATAAGTTAAATACCTAACTAAATTTTGATTTGTTGCGGGCCCACTTCCCACACATTTTTAACCACGTATCTGTGTGGTTCTCTTAACTTATAAAACATAGACTTATTTGCCAAACGTGCTTTACACCGTTGGAATTCAACTTCATAGTATAGAAAACACGAGAATCCTTAAAATTCCTAACGTTTTTTGCAGCATACACACGAAATCGTGCAATAATCACTGGCAAACAAATCAAGAAAACAGAAGTATAGACGCATATATAGTGATAGAATTTAAGAAAAAGACAAACTTAGTAAGGTAACGATTCCAGGGTGCCTGTTTTCTGCTATATTTATGTGGAAGACAACTTCACGTATAGAACGAGGTTCTATGCTTTATGGGTGTGTAACGTAAAATTCACCTTCTCCATCCCACCCTTGCTCTGATAGCGTGACTCGATTGTGTCGTTTTGTTTTATTTTATAATTCATCTACTCGTCATGTCACAATCAAATCACGTCTATTACTAATTAAAGATACAATAATGTTATAATTGAACCATAACTGGTAAAATGAAAAATGGGTCGAGTATATTAATCATCCGTACGTATTGATCTATTGGAAGCTCTCAACGATACGCAATCATGTTAGTTTGTTTAATTTTATATTTGATTCAATTGTCTTGTTACAATCACGTCTCGAGTGTCTAAAGACACATTAGTATATAATTGAACCGTAGCAAACAAAATAAAAATTAGATAGTGTATTTCACTCATACATCCTGAGATATTGGACACTTCAACGATACTCAATCATGTTGTTTTGTTTAATTTTATATTTAATCAAGTTATCCTGTCGCAGTCACGTCTAGTACTATCTAAAGAAACATTAATATTATAATTGAACTGTAACCGTCAAAAATCCAAAATTAATCATGTATAACTGTCATTCCTCTCTACAAATTGGGTGCTCTAGACAATACGCATTCATTTTATTCTATATTTGATCATAGTTGTCCTGTCACGATCACGTCTAATACTATCTAAAGATGCACTAGTATCATAATTGTACTATAGCATTCAAAATTTAGTTGTTATTCTTCTCGACAAATTGGGAACTCTCAAGTCGTTCTGTTTAATTTTATATTTGATTCGGTTATTATATCACAGTCACGTCTAGTACTGTTTAACAATACACTAGTATGATGAGTGACTAGTAGCGATCAAAAATAAAATGGATTGTGTATATCAATCATTCATCTAGAAAAATTGAGTGGAGTGCTCAATCATGTGGTATTATTTAGCATCCCCTCAACAAGATTTATAAATCAAATATAAATAGTTAAAACTTCATTTTCAGATTAAATATACATGTACTATCTACTTATTCACCACTCGTTTTTATCTACTTATAAATTAAATCATTTATCAATTCTTCCCAAACGGACCCTTAATTTTTATATTTGATTGCATTAGTATTAACTATTAATCAAATAGTAGCCGTCAAAATTCGAATCGCCCTTCGTAACAAAAGGTAATTGAACAAACAAATTCACTGCAAATAATGCTTTTAGAAGCTAATTTCATGCAGGGACACGTGAAGGGTTAGAAGTCCATACATAGTTTGGCGAATGATTCTATCGTACGCCACCTCCACTTGTCATGCAACATAGATGAGCGTAATCCGCACCCTCTCTTACTTTCACCTATATAAATACCCTTCCCTCCATACGCATTCAACATGAAATTTCGGGAGTGGCTATAGAGTATAGAGAGAGTGAGAAAGAAAGGGTTTCACAGAGACCCTTCGGCTATAAATTTTAAGAATTTCTTGAGTATCAGAAATGGCAGTTTTTGATCTCCACCATCCATGGATGTTTGCTTTTGGCATCTTAGGTAATAATATACACTGATTTTTTCTCCTTTTCTTCTCTTTTTTGATTCCTACTAATTATTAGAAATACTTCACTGTTTTTTTGTTTAAATTTTAAGTAAATAGTTGTTTTTAGTTTTTAAAAAGCTTGAGAGGAGGTGGTTCAACAGTTTCCTAGTTCGTTTAACATTCCAGTTACATGTATATTACACTGATGGGAAGTTCTTTCTTTTTCTTTTCTCTTTATAGGAAACATCATTTCGATAGGTGTATATCTTGCTCCTGCGTAAGTATCATCTTCTCTTTTTTGATTCCTACTAATTATTAGAAATACTTCACTGTTTTTTTGTTTAAATTTTAAGTAAATAGTTGTTTTTAGTTTTTAAAAAGCTTAAGAGGAGGTGGTTCAACAGTTTCCTTGTTCGTTTTTCTTTATTTCATAACATTCCAGTTACATGTATATTACACTGATGGGAAGTTCTTTCTTTTTCTTTTCTCTTTATAGGAAACATCATTTCGATAGGTGTATATCTTGCTCCTGCGTAAGTATCACATTCCTTTATTAATCTCTATAAAGAAAAAAAAAATTATATGATATATATACATGGAGTATTAAAATGATGTATATTTATTTGATTTTCAGGCCAACGTTCAAAAAGATTTGTAAAGAAAAATCTACCATGGGGTTCGAGTGTTTACCATACATTGTAGCACTCTTTTCATCGACTCTATGGTTGTATTACGCGTTCTTGAAGGGAGATGCCCTTCTGCTTATCTCTATCAATTCATTTGGATTTGCTATAGAAACAGTTTATATTACGTTGTACCTTGTGTACGCGTCCAAAAATATTAGAGTACGTCATCCACATATATCCTTCTTAGTTACTTTTAATTTATTAAAAGTGCTCATATTTAAATAAATTCATTTTTGCAGTACAACACGATCAAGTTGTTAAGCCTTCTTGATGTTGCTGTGTTCGCAATAATTTTCCTCCTTTCCTATTTCATCTTCGATGGTAACATCCGCGTTAATGTGGTTGGATGGATTTGCGTGGCTGTCTCCGTTTGTGTCTTCGCAGCACCATTGAGCATCGTGGTAATTATTAAGAACATTCGTGTTCCCAAGTCCTTTTTTTTTTTTTTTGGGCCATAAAATTAAATTTTCACTAATTTTTTTATCTTGTTCGTTTGTTTTAAGCAGTTTCAAGTTGTCAGGACTCGAAGTGTAGAATTCATGCCATTCTTCTTGTCATTTTTCTTGACACTAAGTGCAGTCATGTGGTTTGCCTATGGTGTACTTCAGAAAGATTTGTGTATTGCAGTAAGTTGAAAAAAAAAATGTTGTAATTTAATTATCATTAAATGCAATCCTGGCTATGTAAAATTAACTTCAATTCGATCTTTCTTTTTCGATATGTAGCTCCCGAATGTTCTTGGATTCGCTTTGGGACTTGTTCAGATGTTGCTGTATGGGATCTATAGGAAATCGAAGCCGGTTGTCATCGAAGAGAAAAAGTTGCCAGAACATGTAATGAACATTAAGTTTCTAGGAACCCCTGAAGTCCATCCAGTTGATTCAAAAACCTGTGAAAATTTCGAGGATAAAAAGGAGAAAAAGGATGAAGAAATTTGTGCAATCAATTTGGAAATGGAACCCTGCAGCCCATTGAAAGTGCAGAAGGATGCACCTACACTTATTGTTTGTGCCGCTTAATTCACTGTTTACTTGCCCTTCTTCCTTCCTGCTCTCTCCAGTTGTGATGTAAAATAAAAAAATATATATAAAAAGAAATATGTTACTGTCAATTTAATTCATGTAATGTACAATGAACAGTAAAAATGGGGCTTTTTAATTTTACTCTTGTGTTTCTCTCTACCGTTTCATGGAAATTGATAGAATTTAATTGAATTTTTTGTTAAAATGGACACAAGATTGAGGCCGTATATGAACCGAAGGCAAGCTAGAGAAAATTACAGTAGTAAGAAAAATCTGAAAACGTTACTTAATCATATTACTATACTTTCACAGTATTAATAAATGTATATTCAAAAATAGTAGTTCATTAAGTTAATAATATGAATTGTCGCATTACACGATTCATTCATGGACTGCGACATCGACTAATACTGATATCTGTGATCACTAGGGACATTGGAAGAATTTGGCTCGACGTTGAGTTTGATCATTTCAACAACGATAGCACGTTCGTGCATTGAGCAGACAGCCTTGGAAAACGAGTTTTGAGAAGCCACATTATGCAGAGCTTGCCTAATGAGTTAGGAAGTTTTCTTAAAGGCTGAAGTTAATCAGAGTCCCTTTGGTTTAGTAACATGGGGGCAAAGGGAGAAGAATAGTACTATGGCATTATCGTAATTTCATCATATTACGATGGCAATATCTCATCAGATCGGTATCCATTGGGGATTGATACTTCGTGGACTTGATGTTGAGGTTGATAACTTAGTTATTGATCAAATAGAGCGTGATTTGAAGGTCAAAGGCAATGAAAGTATGATTCATTAGCCAATAAACATCAATTCATATCGCTTGAGTAATAGTAATCAATTTTATTATACAGGGGACATGTAGTTCAAGGATTAGAGCATGTGACTATAAGCTACTGTATCGGGGATTTGAATTTTCTCTTCTTATGATAAAATCATTTCGATTCGTAATATTAAAGTTATCAAGAGTCAAGTGTCATTTAAGTTAGAAATTTTCTAACTCATAATTTAGCTCGAGCTTTACCACAAATGATGTGGGTACCATGGGGATTGGGGAATTGGTATTTTTTGCCATGGTACAATTTTCCCTAGAAAATATAGTTGTTCAAATTAGTATACAAACCTTAACAACATTTCTAGTTATTGCTAATTGACTTACTTTAACATGTTACCATAGCTAGATTGAAATTAATAACGTATGCGCATGGACATGTCCCTTTCACATTAATTTCATCAAATTTAACATATACAAGTAAATTCTTCACGTGCAATGCATAACTGCAGAACCATAAATATTACTAAAGTACATTCCATATTCAAGAAAATATCTTCTTCTCAAACTATCGACGAATTTGCTAATTGATCGTAAACCTAGTCTCAAATTGACATTTATCAAAGATTCGTTAACGAATCCTACATGTACGAGTTGGGATTAAATTTAAATCGATTTAAACTTTTAGATAAAGTAATTTGACATCGTTCAGATAACAAGATGGAAATAGGATCTTAACAAGGAGCCAAGGGCCTGGATTATGGATTATGTAAAATGTTTCCACAAAGAAACATATGTATTACTTGATACCTAATGTTCTAGAATAATATTATAAGTAGTAGATTAGAGCATGTTTGGTTTACCTTTTTCAAGTTGGTTTTTGTTTTTAGTTTTTGAAAGTGTCCAAAACATGTTTGGTATGTGGTTTTTGAAAATGCATTTCCGAAAATAAGGAAAAATTTATAACTGAAAACTTAAAACGACCACAAAGAAACATATGTATTACTTGATACCTAATGTTCTAGAATAATATTATAAGTAGTAGATTAGAGCATGTTTGGTTTACCGTTTTCAAGTTGGTTTTTGTTTTTAGTTTTTGAAAGTGTCCAAAACATGTTTGGTATGTGGTTTTTGAAAATGCATTTCCGAAAATAAGGAAAAATTTATAACTGAAAACTTAAAACGATTTTTTTTTTTTAGTTTTGAGTATTTTCAATTAAAAAACTCAAAATGCAGAAAATAGACAAAACATGACATTTTTTTCTTTTTCTATATATATATATATACATAACTTTTTTTTTTTTTACCTAGGGGATGCTCAGTAGTACTTTAAAATAAAATGTTGTAATCTGATACAATTTAGTGAAGCATAATAATTTTAAAACCAATAACATTTTTCAATTTCGATTATTTTTTTTTTCCGTTGACCAAAATTTCGAAGAACTATTATTTCTTTTAACACTGTCTAAGTGACAACAAAATTCATCCAAAAGGATGAAGCACATACTAGCTATTTTCTTTACAACGAATGCTATTTTTAGTCTATAAATTTATTATTTTATTTTTGTAGCAAGAAAAAATAGTAAATTCACCAAGTTTAAAATATATATTATCTGATAATATATTAACATAAAATTATTATATTTTACTAAATAATCAAATTATTAATTAAATAAAAGTCATAAAATAATTTCTAAAAATTTATTATTTATTGTTCCTATACAGTTCGAACTATATATGGGGCCTTGGGTATCAAAATTTGGATATTTATAGATGAATTATATTATGGAAAATTAGTGTGCTTGGAAGTCCCTGATGATTAAATAAACCAAGATTATTTTATTTTTGTAGCAAGAAAAAATAGTAATTTCACCCAATTTAAAATATAAATTATTTGATAATATATTAACATAAAATTATTATGTTTTACTAAATAATCAAATTAATTGAATTAATGTCATAAAACAATTTCTAAAAATTTTAAACCAAATGCATTTTCTAATTTTCTGTTTTGAAAAACCATTTTTCAAAATGACAAACCAAACATATTTTCTGTAATTCGAAAATAATCCCTCAAAACAGAAAACTAAAAATGAATTCAAAACTAAAAATAGAAAACGCAAACCAAACGCACCCTTATGTTTTTCATAGAACTGGCAAAAGAAAAATCAAGCTTCCCTTTCAGAAATACTTACGGTCACTGTTCCATCAGTAAATATACACACTTAACGCTCTCTTCTTCTTTATCTAGAAATGAAAATAAAAGAAAATTTTCAAAATAAAATAAAATAAAATAAGGCCCCTTATTGTGTCTTTTTTATGAGTTTTGACACTCATTCTTCACAAGAAGATTGAATTTCCAGTGCTTGGTTGAAGCACAATTTCTGGGATGTTTCAATCACCAATGAAATATGCAGGTGGTCAAAGGGAGCCTTATACTGTATGAAAATAAGTACTACCCGTTACTGCTGTCGAAACTTCCTTGGGCATTTTGTCGTCTTTTTTCTCGCCAATTCTCACCCCACATTTTAGCTTCTGCCACTGCGCGTTCCCTGTGCAAGTCCCTGTTCAACATTTTCGTAGTTTCTTTTGGAGAGTCGTCCTTCTCAGATCCTTCCAAGTCCCATTTTCTTCCAGATCCCCCTCCCTCTTCATTCCTCAATATTTTTCCACCTCGCTCATCTTTGTTTCTGTTATCGTCCTTATCCCCAGAAAACCTGCAGATATGCCCAGGAGCTATACTATTATCATACTTCTGATTTGCCAAATAAGAAAGTGCAGTGACGACATCTCCAATCAGAGGGCGGCTAGCAGCCTGTTCTTGGATACACATGGATGCCACAGCCAGAGCCTGGTAAAGACCTCGCATAGGATACTTGTCTTGCAGCCGTGGATCTGCCAATTTAGCAAATTTCCTCCGGTCATTGAACAATGGCCGTGCCTGCATTACATGGACAATCCTCATGGTAACTAAATATATACTGAAGAAAATGTACTATTGCAAAATATTGAGTCACTTACCCAAGCAACAAGGTTCTGTTCTCCATGTGGTCTGGTGCCATCAATAGCTTTACGCCCAGTGATGAGCTCTAAGAAGACAACCCCAAAACTGTAGACGTCAGATTTAACTGTCAGTTGCCCAGTCATGGCATACTCGGGAGCACAATAACCATAAGTTCCCATGACCCTGGTGGACACATGCGACTTGTCTCCCGTAGGACCAAGCTTTGCAAGTCCAAAGTCTGAGAGCTTTGGAAAATATCCTTCACCTAGCAATATGTTTGACGACTTAAAATCCCGATATATAACTGGAGGATTTGCCTTGTCATGGAGATACTCCAAACCTTTAGCTGCACCAGCTGCTATCTTCATTCTCGTGTTCCAATCTAATGGCTCTTTATCAGGTGGAAGATCTGGAGGAAAAAAATACAATGTGAAGATTGTGAACATATGATAAAATGGCTGTAGACATGATAGAGAAATTTAATAATCAATTACCAGTATAAAACACAAATAGCTAACTTCATCAGCATACTCCACCATTAACAGTGCAACCAACTCAAGAATGAATGAGAAAATTTGTGTGAACATGTTTGTGTTTAAGCGATTTAGAAATTTTGAATAGAACAGGAATGATATAGCTCTTAGCTTACAACCAACTAATCCCATTTCGTGATCATAATGAGATCACAAGCAAATCTCGAGCATATTATGTAGGACAGAGAGGCAAGAAAATTTTTTATTACTTCTTCATGACCCACATAATTAGGTTGCAAAAGGGTCTCAGAATTCATTAACTGGACCCACTAATCATACAGTTAGCATAGTATTAGGATGCTTCAATGATGTTCTACATGAACTGACAGAAAAAGACACTACCGCAGTTGCTTTTCGGGACTGATTACATTGTAAATTAAAACTGGTAAAGAGGTAAGAGAGATAGCTCATCTCATTGCTTCTTAGTAAATTGTAGGGTGAAGCTTAGGGCTTGAGACATGAATAGATTAGTGTCTAATTTCTAGGAATCAAACACAGACTACTGGCAAGTCAATAGGTCAATCATGTTTTCTTGTCGAAAAAGGGTGAGAATGGGATCACAACAGCCAAAGGTCATCGATAGATCTTGTGATTGCACTGTACTACAAGTGAATTGAATACCTTGAAGGATCAGTAAGAAAATTTGCAAGGCTTATGCTGTCAATACATGCAAAAGAAAAAATTGAGAATAATTATTTGGAATCTTTTAAGGTTGAAAGAGGAGACAGATTTGGTAAGAAATTGCATGTCAAGGAGAAAAAGTATCCAAGATAGTAACAAGCTGGAGACGGATTTTAACAATGTCATTCTCCTGGATTATGGTTATGTAAAATGTTTCAGTGACGATACATATTAATTAGCTGACACCCGATGTTACAGAATAAGATTACAAACAACAGGTCAGGTAGTGTGTTTCATAGAAAAATTCTATGACAACTGGAATAAATCCGATCATTTCATCTTCGAAGAGTAGATTCTCTAAATGTAACTAAAGAAATAAATTGTTCATTGTTTTCTAAAACTTTTGGTCTTATAGTGAAAAGGTACAATTCCATTACACGAAAAGTTCTTATCTCACATATATCCAGCAGTATTTCCAAATACAGGAGAACAAACTATATATGGAAAATAATAATAATAATAAATAAATAAATAAATATAAACGGAACAATAGGACAATAAGAAAAAAATTACCAAGAAGGTGATCTTCCAAGGATCCCAAGGGCATAAATTCATAGACAAGAAGCCTCTGATCCCCATCAGCACAGTAACCAATTAGATTCATCAAGTTAGGATGATGTAGAAGGCTAAGCATAAGAACCTCTACCAAAAATTCTCGATTACCCTGAAGCCCATTCCTATCTAACTGCTTAACAGCAACAACCTAACAAAAAATTGGAAAAATGTACTCGTGAAAACTCAAAGGAAGCATTTGATAATAATTTGGAATCATAAGTTGATGAAGACAAAAGTAACATATATATCCTTAAATTTTATAAGAATGAAGTACTCAAGTTACTATACTCAGTGCTCTCACTAAAGAAATCGAACAAATCACTTTATAGCAAATCTTAAACACATTGTTTTTAAGTTAATTCATCACCTACTCATTTAATATTGTTTGAATACACATATATAAATGTATTAGCGTGCACACCACCATTTAAATAAAATATCCATCTACGGACGCATGGTTGTAAATAATCTCAAAGACATTCTTGCAACCAGTGGTCCCCTAACTTGCAAGCGAAGCCAATGTGATTCACAAACCTTGCAGAAATAAACAACTTATTTGGTGGAAGAAACTTCTCAGTTTTAATTGAAGATCATCCATAATGTCTCACATCCATGTCGTAACACAAATTTTCAGTAAAGTTAATGGGAAATTTACCTGTCCACTGGGAAGATGCCCTTTGTAGACACACCCAAATCCTCCTTCTCCTAAGAAACACTCTGGCCTAAAGTTAGTTGTAGCAGCAGCAAGCTCGCGGAAAGTAAATGTCTGTGCAGCAATTTGAGCAACAGGTGCATCTTTCGGTCCTGATGGTTCTTTCCTTGGCCCGACATTGCTCCTTAATTTGGCCCTGTCTGCACCTGCAAATTCCACCATGACAAACCACCAGAAACCCATAAAAACTCACAAACATCTAAACAGTGCTATCAGGAAATAACAATATTAAAAATGAAAATATAAACTTCAGTACATTATTCAGTCAATTTAACAGATTAGTGAAATAAAGAAGATATTATTGCTTCACAGTACTATTAAGCAAGACCCAAGTTTATACTTATTTATATTCTGCATCTTAATAATTAATAAAGGTAAACTCTTGGTCTATTCAAGTGATATCAGAATTAGCAGGAATAACTTCTGTTTATTCAACGGAGGAAAATATGAACTTGAACCATTTCAGGTTGAATAATTAGTATTCCAATATCACAACCAGATCAAATTTAGCCATCATAGTCCCCTTGAAATCTCATTTCACTATTAAATAGATAGGAAGAAATAAAGTATCTTTTGTCAAATCCATCATAAAGTTATAGGGTCCACGTCTAGTTGAATCTAAGCAGCAGTCCAATAAATCTTAGTTATAAACAAAATCAATCAAAGTCACACATAAAAATCAATCGAATCAACTAATCTTTTATACAAAAATCCCAGATCAGATCAAACTGAGACAACATAAATACAAATAAAAATCCGAAGTACCTCTGCATAAATTTCATAAAAGACACTAACCAGACGATAATCTTGATATGTTGGATGAAATGTTTGGTTGGACTTCCCTGTGATCATCCCTTTCTTTTTGGGGATTTAGCTTTTCCTCATCCCTTGAATCAAAACAAGGAAAGCAGCCCATTTACCTCCCCCAAAGATCAAATCTTTATCAAAATCTTTTCTTGAAAATTACTAGATGCGCCAAGACCATAAACTTGTCATGTTTTTTAACCCAATTCCACCACACATGCCCACAAAGATTTAGTTTGTGCGCACTAAATACAATAAACACCCAATATTAATTCACTTTATCCAACTGATCAGCTAGGAATGGAGATATGATTTGCTATTAAAGACAAGAATGACTGAGAAAATAAAGACCCCAAAACAGAACTTGAAAATCTATATTATAATAAAAGAAACAAGAAACCAAGATTGGGAAATTTCCTTGTAGAATCTACAGCTACTTGGTAGTGCTGGTGGAGGCGTTGTGATGGAGCTGTAGCCGGCTCTTTGGCTTTTCATTCCACACTAAAGTTTAAAGGCTTAAGGCCAATCCCTCTCGCACATGTACATATATTTAATAATTCCATAGAATAATCTTTTATCTGCGTGCGTTTACACACCCCCCTTGCCCACTACCACTCTGACCAGATTATGGTGAATCTGCTTCTAAAGGTATGTAATTAAAGTAAGATTTAATGCTATAATCTATATTATTAATTGGGAATTGATACAGATTGATATAAAGAGTTTTTGGATTCAGATTCATCTCATGAAACGTCTTTTCGATTTTAATTAGTTATTCTAATTAATTTACATAAAAGGAAGATTTGTGAAGTGTGAAAAATGGTTTATGACACGTTGATGTATTCAAAGACAGTAGTTATAGCAATCAATATCTAGCACATCCAAGTACCGATTTTCAACTTCTTGAAACTTTTAATTTTGCTTTTCAATTTAGCCCGTTTGGTATTCATTAATTAAAAATTCATTTTTTCCCATACTCACTTTCAATCATAAATTCTCACATTAAAATACTTACCTGGTAAGTTCAATTTTTTTTTTACTTTTTAATTATATATTCTTTAAAAAATCACTATTCAAAATCTCATTCTTTCCAAAAAATGACTTTCAAACAGGGGTTTAATCTAGTGTCTAGTTATTTGAAATGGATTTTGTTTTTAGGAAGATCACTTAATGATTTAAAGATATTAAGATTGTGTTACGTTACTAAAAAGGGAAGATTGAAACCAACAAGCTACTAACTGATGTTCAATTTATGAATAATATTATTCGTAGTGAAGATTATCGACAGTCGTCCTATATGATATACATGTAATAATTTGTTATTTGGTTTATAAGGTAATAAAAAAATGTTATTTTAATGTTTCAAATAAAAAATTATCATTTGTATGTTACGTAAGACGACTACCAGTAGTATTCACTATGAATTGCATTACTCTAAATTTATCCTAATAGAAATGAAAAGACTCGTGATTTAGGCTACATCCATGTAATAATATGATAATAAGATAATTTAGCATGTATTTTGGCTTCATTATTTTAAATTATAATGAAAAAAATCGTAATTTTTTGAATAATGTATAGTTAAAAAGGAAAGAAATTTTTTTAGAACTACGTATAATATTATTTTATTAAAAAATGTGTGATAAATAAAAAGAGAATGAAAAATAAATTTTAATTTAATGGGCCAAATATGAGCTTATTGAATTAAACTATGATTCTTCTCTTTATGGGTAGTATTGGAAGTATGTACTGACCACTGGTGTTAATGTGCAATAGGACAGTTTTTGTGTAGGCAAATGTTAAAATTAATTAAAATGTGAATAATAAACGTGTCAAATAATGGCATAGACAGAGCATACAATGGTGAAATTAATTGATTTTTGCCGGGGCAGCCGCGAGGACATGTAGGTGGTGCGGTCCATAATTATAGAGTTAAATATTTCATTAGTTATTGAACTTAGAGTTCCATCACGTTTTTCTTACTGAAGTTTAAAGGATTTCGATTACTTAAATTTAACACGTTGAATTTCATCGTTCATTCACAATATTTCAAAAGTCACTTAACTTCAACCCTATTTGGCCCCTATTATTCTACATTAAATTATAATTCATCTTTCTCTTTCTTCTTATCAATCACACACTCTTCAATAAAATAATGTTACATGTAAATCCAAAAAAATTCTTTTTTAACCACACATTCTTTAAAAAATTATTATTCTTCTCATATAATGTGGAATAATGGGACCAAATAGGCGCTAAATTGCTTCAAAGTGATTATTGAACTTTAACACATTGCACTATTTCACTCAATTACCCTATTTCATTAGTCATTGAACATATATATCTATCATGTTTTATCTACTGAACTTTAAATATTTTTCAAGTGGTCATTGGATTTCATATTTTCGAGTAAAATTGATTTTCTTTGAGATTCAAACTATATCAAGAAAATAAAATAAATATCAATTGGATATTGAAATTTTTAATCTAAGACAAGAATATTGATATTGATCAATAAAATATAATTTCACAAGTTACAAAAGCTATATTTAAGGGAAAAGAAGAATGGTAGTTTCATATTGACATAAAAAAATTTAATTTAGATCATACTTTTCTTTTACATTGAGAAAATAAAATGGAGAAATTATTTTATTATTTCGATTGAGATCGTAAACTCAAATCAAGAAAATAAAAAATTATATCTCAAACTGACAGTAAAAATTTTTATTCAAAGTCAATAATAAGAATCAAGACTAACAAATTATAGTTTTTAAAGTTATCACAAGATAATCTAAGAGGAAAGAAGGGTGCCGACTACATGTATGGTTTTTATGTTGGAAAAAAAAGCTGGGTTATGGGCCGACTTTGGCACAAGTTTTCAGTGGGATCCAGTTGTTCAATTTGGAAGATGAAAGTTGATTTGTGTTCTCTTCCGTGAGTACATCGAAATCATATACTTACTTGCCAAAGATGATGCTCGGGTGAATGAGAAATTGAGGCTCAAAGTGTACCACTCAAAAGGGAGTTTATGTGGGAAAAATGAATTTGTCCCACATAGGAAAAAGATGAGAAACTCCAAAGGTCATTGCCATTAATAGTAGCCTAGCATATAAATAGTGGCTCATTTTCCTCATTTCAATACACCAAAACAAAAGTTTTCAAGTTTAGAATACATAAGAAATTCATTTACATAGAGTTTTGTCTTTTCTGCATATCTGTCTTGGTGGTGTTGTAGTTCAAGCTCTAATTCAGATCGTCGGAGTGGTTTCTGCGGTACTCGGAAGCTACTGATTTTACCGTTATATCCTGGGAAACAGACGCTCGTTTTAAACCTCAAACAAGGATGGTGACGGGGCGAATCTGTTTTAAGGAAACTGTGTGTAACACAGGCCTCGGTTTGAAATTTCATTTCCTGCAATTTCAATTATTCGTTCTGTTATTTATTGCAATAAATTCAATAGTTGATTTGTTGTTCATTTTGTTATTATCCAATTAGTTGTACGACTGTAACTTACTGTTATATATCATCTTACCAGACAAAAAGCATATACGGTATTGAAATCGAGAATACCGGATTCCTCATTTTTCATAAACCGACCGAACTGGGAAAAATGTTTTAAACCTCAAGCACGGACGGTGAAGGGGTGAATCTGTTTTAAGGAAACTGTATGTAACACAGGCCTCGATTTAAAATTTCATTTCCTGCAATTTCAACTATTCGTTCTGTTATTTATTGCAGTAAATTCAATAGTTGATTTGTTGTTCATTCTGTTATTATCCAATTAGTTGTACGATTGTAACTTGCTGTTATATATCATCTTACCGGACAAAAAACATATACGGCATTGAAATCGAGAATACCGAATTCCTCATTTTTTATAAACTTACCGAATTTCAGAAAAGTTCGGTCGACCGAACTGGTGAAACTTGGGATTCTCCTTACAAGCTTAAAACAAATTTTCAGAAAGGAAAAATTGGTTTCCTATATTGATTATTTCTGAACTGATTAGTTTTTTATATTTGTTATATTGTGGAAACTAATTTGTTGTTTGGTTCTTTCAGAAGACGAAATGGCAACCGGTTCCACCAACATGGATGTGTCCCAAGCTGTAGGTACCCAAACTCAGGCTGTGGGTTCTACTATGGGCGTAGGGCCTAGTTCGGCTATGGGTGCAGCTCTGGCTGCAGAGCCTAGCTCTGTTATGGCTCAAACTGTGGCTCAAGTGCCAAGTCGTGTTGTGAGCCAACATGTGGCTAATGTTCCGGTTAATGTACCGGTTAACCATGGGGAAAAGCCAGAGAAATTCAACGGCTTGAATTTCAAGAGGTGGCAGCAGAAAATGCTGTTCTATCTGACCACCTTGAATCTTGCGAGATTCTTAACTGAAAGTGCTCCAAAACTCCAAGAGGGTGAGGTGGATGTTCAAGCAATCAGTGCTGTTGATGCTTGGAACCACTCGAACTTCTTATGCCGAAATTATGTCATGAACAGTTTGGCAGATTCGCTATACAATGTGTATAGCACCATGAAAACTGTTAAAGAGTTGTGGGAGTCTTTGGACCGAAAATATAAGACTGAGGATGCCGAGGCTAAGAAATTTATCGTCGGCTGATTCTTGGACTATAAGATGGTGGACTCCAAAACTGTAATCAGTCAAGTGCAAGAACTCCAAGTGATTCTTCACGAAATTCATGCCGAATGGATGATTCTGAGTGAAACTTTCCAAGTGGCTGCAATCTTTGAAAAATTGTCTCCCGCGTGGAAAGATTTCAAGAATTATCTGAAACACAAGCGAAAGGAAATGAACGTTGAAGAACTGATTGTTAGATTTCGAATTGAAGAGGACGACAAGAGTTCCGAAAAGAAGTAGTTCAATCCTGATGCGGCTAAGGCCAATATTGTTGAACATAGTCAAGGTAGTAAGAACTACAAAACCAAAGCTAGCTCATCCGGTGGAAAAGGGATCAAGTTGGGACCAAAAGGGGGCATTCCTAAGAAGAAATTTCAAGAGAAGTCCTATAATTATGAAACCCATATGAGATACAGAGGAATAGGCTATTCTTTTTTTTTAAATTCCGTTGACCGAGAGATGTTGAAGCTGCATAAATTATTTGCATTGCGCCTACTATGATCAACCAAGGAGAAAATATAGAATGAGCATGGGGTAATAATTCCATATTGATCCGAACTAATCCATATGCTCCCATTTTTAATAAGATTCCGGCTAGAAGCATACAAGTACTATAATGCGCTTCTCCATGGGTATCTGGTAACCATGTATGTAGAGGTATAATCGGCAATTTGATAGCAAAAGTAATAAAAAATCTAATATAAAATATTATTTCCAACTGTGACAAAGTAGACCACAAATCTTCGGAGTGCAGATTGCCAAAGAAGAAGAAAGAAGCAAATGTGGTTTTACTACATGGCACATGATGTGTCGAAGATGAGTCTTGCAGCAGTCATTTTTGAAGTGAACATGGTGGTTTCTAACCCAAAAGAATGGTGGATTGACACTGGAGCTACGAGACATGTGTGCTCTGATAAAGAGTTATTTACTGCTTTTGAAGCAGTTGAGAATGAAGAGAAGTTGTTCATGGGAAATTTAACAACTTCTGAAATCAAGGGCCAAGGAAAAGTGGTTCTGAAGATGACTTCGAGAAAAGAGCTGACTCTCAACAACGTGCTGTATGTGCTGGAAATTCGTAAGAACCTTGTGTCCAGGTCGCTTTTGAATAAGCATGATTTCTGTATTGTGTTTGAGCCAGACAAGGTCATCTTGTCGAAAAGTGGAATGTTTAAACTCAATGTAATGGTTGTTAAACAAAAAATGAATAATAAAGTAAATGCTTCTGTTTACTTGCTTGAGTCTTCCAATGTGTGGCATAGTAGATTAGGACACGTTAACTATGATACTTTATGTAAGCTAGTTAACTTGAAATGCATACCAGTGACATAAGTATGAGACTTGTGTTAAAGCAAAATTGACTAGATCGTCCTTTAAGTCAATTGAACGAAATATGGAATCACTTGTGGAAGAAAGAAAATTAAGGAACCCGCAGATATTGGCAAAATAACAATTATTGTTAACCAAGGAAAATGATTCGTGGTAAAGACAAGATACACTTGGGCCAGAAAAACCCGTGCTCCAAATATTTGG